>NC_086059.1:13657558-13962354 GCF_947568885.1 Cydia strobilella | reverse complement strand
AGCTAAAATGATATAGTTATCAAGATAAAGTTTTTAACCTCTTTTTCACCACCATGGGGGATGAATTTTTAAAAACGCTGAAAGTAATTTTCTTGCTTTTTAATATAATAACGTTTTGCAAAGTTTTAAGTTCCTAGCTTAAAATAAAATTTGCACCCCAAGACAAGCTTTCATCCCCTTTTCAACCCCCTGAGGGGTTAAATTTCCAAAAACGTCACAATTAGTTTTTCTGTAATCGTCTATCATACCTTTCTAAGAAGTTTCAAAGCATTTGTAATGGATTCAAACTTTCAACCCCCTTTTAACCCTGTTAGGGGACGAATTCTTGGAAACGCTTAAATCACTTTTCCTGTATTAGAATAATATGCCCATTATACAAAGTTTCAAGTAATGCACTCAAAAAAAAATTGATCTCCATACAAACTTTCAACCTCTATTTCACCTCCTTAGGGGATGAATTTTCAAAAACGCTGAAATTAGTTTTCTTGTATTTCAATAATATATCTTCTTACGAAGTTTCAAATTGCTAGCTTAAAATAAATCTTGAACCCCATACAAACTTTCATCCCCTTTTTAACCCCCTTAGGGGTAAAATTTCTCAATTTTTTATAGCCTATAACCTGGCCGTGGATTTTTTCGACAGATTAGTAAAGTTTGCATCAAAATCCGTTCAGCCGTTTTCATTAGTTGCGCGGTCAAATAAACAGACAAACAGATAAACAGACAAACAGATAAACAGACAAAAATTCTAAAAACTGTTGGAATGTGTTCTGTTATCGATTCTAAGTATCCCCAGCCAATTTTTTTTCGAATATCTTCCATGTACAGACTTTCGACCGTCTTCCGCTTTATTATATGTATAGATTGCAAAACTTATCTAGTGACCTATGTATGGCCGAGGCTATGACGAGGCTGGCCCTTTCAGGGTAGGGCCTCTGGACTTAGACCAGTGGTATTGGATTCAGCTGTTGCAGCTGATGCAATGGCATTTTTTTAATACTGTTTTTTTAATTTGTGTTTTGATGTTAAAACAAATTAAAAAAAAAGCTGAACTTACATTTAATCTACAGCTTTAATTTTATTTCAAACGAAACGTACAAAACTAAATAAAAAAATGAATGAAAAACTAATAGGTATAGGTATGATATTCTGTCCCAGTTCCACGAAATAATTGAAAAAGCCGATCAATAATCTTAACCGAAGTTTTGTTCACATATAGTTACATTACGGTTTAATATCTCTCGAACTATCTGCAATTCTGCAGTCGTGACGTGATAAAATCGAGTTAGATCTGTTCTAACGACAACGACAAACTGTGTTGTTATCGCGACTGCGCACTCGAGAATGCGTGACTTTTTGGTTAAAAAATCCGGCCAAGTGTATGTCGCGCTGTCAGTATAGAGTTCCGATTTCCGTAGTTTCCGATCCTTTTCGCACCTTGTTACAGTGACAATAGTATGGGGTCTCTAGCGACTTTCATATTAATGGTCACTGTGACAAAGTGCGAAATGGGTTGAAAATTAATTTTTTTGACTATACAATACCAGCTCTATTTTCTTTGTGTACCTAACAATTTTTCTAAAAATTGCATAATGTCTATGTCCTATGTCTGCATAGATATTTTATTCCCTTCTTGTATGTAAATTCTCTATTAATTTATTAATTGTAACCAATTGTATTTGTTCAAAATTTTATTTAATTCAGTGAATGTTTGTTATATTTTATTTTCTCTTGATTATGACTGTATGACTTGTCAAAAGTGCTTATTTTTAAGCCTACTTGAAATAAATAATTTTTGAGTTTGAGTTTGAGTTTTGTTACGTGATTAACTTTGTTTTTTTTAAATCTTAGTTTATCGATACATTTAAAATAATTTCTTCAAGGTACTCGAGCATGTAGGATACAGGGTGACTTTTGGAACGTGATCAGAAACTATTCCAATTGATGTCCCTTTCAAAGAACCAGAAACTTTTCAACTAAATATTTTATCCCTAATCTTCTGTGATCTCCGTGCGTAAAACTTTGTCGTTAGGGACCCTTTTTCTTCCATTCTTAATGACTTAACTAATTTTTTATTTGAACTGGACAATAATTAATAACGTATTTATTGCTGACTAATACAATTAATACTTTGAGTTAATGCGCAAAATTTAATTGATTATACACTTTTTAATAATACTTATTGGCTTGCTTATTTATTGGGAATAGTTCAAATAAATTTAGTTATAATAAATATATATATATCAGCAGTCAAATCTATAGATAGGTTACTATATGTATCATGTAAGTAAAAATATTCACAATTGCATATATAGTAAATATATTCTATATTAATACAAAATTATAACTAAGTAGCAACAGCTAAAATATGGGGAATTTTCTATGAAAAGGGACCTTATTGTCGATGGCGCTTACGCCGCACAGCGTCGCGCGGCATTGTATTTATATCGGAGCATCGTTTATAATGGCGTAAGCGCCATCGATAATAAGGTCCCTTTTATAGAAAATACCACATATTAAGAAATATAGTAATGTAGACGCGCGGCCGTCGTGACCGCTACTCACTCAGGCACTGTTAGTGCTTGAAAATGGAGACCTAGGCTCTCCGAAACTTGTCGCGCGATTGACTAAAAATACGTGAGTGAAACCGTAAAGTTAGCTAGGTTAAAATATTTGTTATTAATAGATAAGTTCTCAACTTTTTGTTTACTTTGATATAAGTTTTATGACATGAAAACATATAGTGTTGAATTGACAAAATGTTCGTATAAATTATCTATACATATAATAAAGCGGAAGACGGTCGAAAGTCTGTACATGGAAGATATTCGAAAAAAAATTGGCTGGGGATACTTAGAATCGATAACAGAACACATTCCAACAGTTTTTAGAATTTTTGTCTGTTTATCTGTTTGTCTGTTTATCTGTTTGTCTGTTTATTTGACCGCGCAACTAATGAAAACGGCTGAACGGATTTTGATGCAAACTTTACTAATCTGTCGAAAAAATCCACGGCCAGGTTATAGGCTATAAAAAATTGAGAAATTTTACCCCTAAGGGGGTTAAAAAGGGGATGAAAGTTTGTATGGGGTTCAAGATTTATTTTAAGCTAGCAATTTGAAACTTCGTAAGAAGATATATTATTGAAATACAAGAAAACTAATTTCAGCGTTTTTGAAAATTCATCCCCTAAGGAGGTGAAATAGAGGTTGAAAGTTTGTATGGAGATCAATTTTTTTTTGAGTGCATTACTTGAAACTTTGTATAATGGGCATATTATTCTAATACAGGAAAAGTGATTTAAGCGTTTCCAAGAATTCGTCCCCTAACAGGGTTAAAAGGGGGTTGAAAGTTTGAATCCATTACAAATGCTTTGAAACTTCTTAGAAAGGTATGATAGACGATTACAGAAAAACTAATTGTGACGTTTTTGGAAATTTAACCCCTCAGGGGGTTGAAAAGGGGATGAAAGCTTGTCTTGGGGTGCAAATTTTATTTTAAGCTAGGAACTTAAAACTTTGCAAAACGTTATTATATTAAAAAGCAAGAAAATTACTTTCAGCGTTTTTAAAAATTCATCCCCCATGGTGGTGAAAAAGAGGTTAAAAACTTTATCTTGATAACTATATCATTTTAGCTACTAGGCCAAGTTAGGTATCGTTTTTGTATAAATCGGGTATGCCGAATTCATTTATGATATCAAAATGACACCATTCCCGAGTAAAAACACAAAAAATATGAAAAAACTTTTTTTAATTTCTCTTTACGCTTAAACCGCTAAACAGATTTAGATAAAATTTGGTATAGAGATAGTTTGAGTCCCGTGGAAGAACATAGGGTAGTTTTTAACCAAAAAAATGGAGACTGCGTTTGCATGGAGAAGCGGCCGTGCCCTTTCCTCTTAATAATGGTCACGAAGGTGGGTACTTTAAAAAAAACATTTTTCAGTAAATGTCAAACGATTTGGGACTTAAACGCGTTACCATGCCTTCCCGAAAAAAATCGAATCTTTCGCGAAAGTCTCGCAATGCATTGCGGCCACAAGGGGCATGGTCTCAGGAATCTGAAAAACCACGGTGAGAGACTCAGTGGCGCTCTAGCCAGGCAGGTCGCTTCGCTTTCGGCTGAAACGGCAAGCCAGCGCGAGTTCGATTGTGATCCCAAATACATCGTACGTAATACATATGTAGGCGCAGATCCTGACGGAGTGTGGCGCCGGAGAAGCCGTGTTCATCCCGCGTATCCCCCTCATTCCGAGCAACTTCCCGTTCCGCTTCAAGCGCCTACAGGTCCCCGTGAGCGTCTGCTTCGCTATGACCATCAACAAGTCGTTGGGGCAGATGCATTCCGAAAACAAAAAAAAGGGGCAGACGCTGCCCGCCGCCGGCGTCATGCTTAGACTGATTTGACTGGAGGACCGATTTGGATGACATGATTTTGATGGGCACACCCAAATATTCCGAAATACGTTTTTCCGAATTTTATAACCACGACTTTCATAGTCCCGATTATTTATAAGTCCGAAATATCAAAATTACGATTTTTAAAAACACGATGGAATAAAATCACGAATGTGCTATTTCCGAAAACTTTAAATCCGATTGTCACTTGACAGAAAGCTTAAAGTTCCGATTTTACACTTTTCCGAAAATATTTTTTTTTCCGAATTCCTAAATTCCGAAAAATCATTGTCCGATCGGAAATAAAATAATTCGGTATTCAGAAAGTCGGTTTTTTACAAGATCGGAAAAATTAAATCCGTGATATTCAAATGAAGACTCATGTTTTAGTAATTATTACGGGTACCTGTCGTGCCGCATCATGTTAAATTCGGCATAAAATATTTTTGGCATAAAAATTCGTCATAAAGAAATTAGACAGAACTGCGAACCTGCGAACCCGAACTGTTGCTAGAAGTGGGTTAGGTTAGGTTAGAACTGCGACCCCCAAGAAAACGAACTGTTGCCAGAAGTGGGTTAGGTTAGGTTAGAATTGCGACCCCCAAGAAAACAAACTGTTGCCAGAAAAGTGGGTTAGGTTAGGTTAGAACTGCGACCCCCAAGAAAACGAACTGTTGCCAGAAAAGTGAAAATTTAAAAATTGGGATATTTAAAATAGGAATCACGTTAATTCGGAATAAGGGCAATTCCGAATTCGTGATTTTGAAAATCGTAAATGTTAAATTCGGTGTTTGCCACCATCGGAATTGTTATAGTCGGAATTATGTAGTTCGGAATTTACAATATTCGGCTTTTTGGGTTTTCGGAAATATAAATCTTCGTGATTTTCATCATTCGTATTATGACAGTCGAAATTTTGATGGGCCGAGCATTTAAAAATCGGAATGATGAAATTCGACATTCTAAAATTCGGAATAAAAAATTTCGGAATTATGTAGTGTACCCGATTTGCATTGCAAGGACGTAAAAATACAAAAATGGTACTGTATCGTTCGATATACACCTACTACTCTATGCCGTTTAAATCACGTCAAAAATTTGAATAAGGGCAAAAAAAATATTCATTTTGGAGTGAAATTTTATTTAGTGGTAGCAAAGAGGATATAATATTTTAGAGCGGTACTGTCATAGTAAATTTTGTAACCACAGTAAATTTACTGCCATCTATCGACACACTTTAAAACTAAAAATGAAGATTTTATTAAAATACGATAAAATGTATTTAATAATGGATAAATGATCTTTTTTATTTGCATTAATTATTTTTATTATTTTGACCCATGTTCTTTCACTGATATGCGTTAAAATTGTTTAATAATAACAAACGAAACCGTCAACGCCCTCTATACGAGAGTAGGCAAAAGGTAGTAGTGACATCTGATCGAGAATCAAATTTTCGTGATTTTCGAGGCACGTTTTTTCCTTAGACTGTATCCATCTATTACGAAGTTATATCTATCTTTGGTGGTAGGTACCTAATTGTAAAATATTTTATCTGGACTACAGTCCTCTAGCGTATCCATCTGTCAACTTTACTTTAAGTTCTGTCTCCAGGGGACAGGGAGATAAATTAGGGGTCAATTAGCCGCTTACTGGCACAGACTGAATTCCACGCAGGCGAAGCCGCGGGCACAGCTAGTAACTAATAACACTCAATACGGTTAATTTAAATAATAAATTCAAAAATATACTATAAATAGCCTATTGACGATTTCAGCACACACAGCTGTATCTTCGAGATAACCTCCTGCCTTCTGAGTCTTCTGACCTCCGCAGAATAACATCTATACAAATACAAGTAGGTATGGCGTAACTCCTCATTTTATATCTTTAGAAATATTATTTCTACACATATGATTTCTTATTGAAATATTAAAAAAGAGACTATTTATATTTCTAGTCAGAAAAGCCAATTACTCATTATACTCAATAGGACAATACCTGTCTGATTCATAGTAGTAACTTTATAATAAATAATAATAAAATCATTTATTTCGACCAACTTAGGATCATATCACATTACATTGGGACATTACATTAAATAATAAAATAATAAAATTATAGCAAAGTTAAAATTAACATTAAAATTAAATTAATTAATAAAATCATAAATATTTTTTAAATCTAACCTAAACAATAACGCCCGGTCGAGCCTTAGGAAGGCTTGGACACCTGCACGTGAATCATCTGACAGTGATTCAAGTACTGGCAATCAAACCTCTCCGCAAACGCCCTCAAGATGCCGCTGGAACTAGCCCGCACTCTGCGCACCAGGGATGTGCAGCGTTTCCTCATTGTAGCGTAAAAACAGTCTACCCTGGCCTCCGCGAACATCCCCGACGCACTACAAAAACGAGGTAGTCCCATCAGCATCCTGAAGGCGTTGTTATATTGTATACGAAGAGCGTTGTACTGTTTTTGCGTATAGCATATTATGTAGGATCGTAAATTGTTACCTACACAAAACATACTAAAACAAACTTACAAGTATTTTTATGATTTTACTGATCTTGAGTATTGAAAATTAAAATGAAGGTATTTATTAGTAAAACATGACTCTACTTAATCCGACATGTTATTTTCTATGACGACTGATCGGTGATCACGTGGAAGCTCCGGCCCGGCCCCGGCCCAGTCTAGCAGCAGGAGGTCCCGGGTTCAAATTCTGTTAAGGAAATTTATTTGTGTTTATCACAAATATTTGTTCATGAGTTATGGATGTATCTCATGTATATGTATTCATATATAATTATAATTCAATTGTTTTATTTTATTATAGGATAATTATTAATTCATATAATTCATATATTCATATAATATTAATTAATTAATTATATTATTAGATGTCGTCGTCTGGTACCCGCAACATAAGCCTTATTTATCTTACTGTGGGACTAGGTCGGTTTGTGTAAGATTTTCCCATAATATGATTAGTTTTATTTATTTTTAACATCACCTATTCGAGAACGGACTTTTTCTTCCCCGCTAGGAGGGATTACAGTAGCACTTTTCTTCCCTGCTAGGAGGGATCAAAGTAGCGCTTTTCTGTTTAAGGAATTTTATTTCTTTTTTACATACTATATTCTAGGTTAAATTATATTTTGGAACATAATTTCCTCATAGGTTATGTGAAAAGCAGTGTGTCACATGGTAGCAAAATTATTTCCACCTTGGGCGTTACCACTTGAATCCCTACGCTCAGGATTTAATGTACGCCCTCGCCGTAAATATGTCATTTTGCTCACTTGTGACACAATCTATTGTTTCTCCGACAAAAGTTATTAGGTTTGAGTTGTCAACCTGATTCATTATTTAGTTTCCAATCGAGTAAAAATAAGCTCCATTAAATGGTTATGATAAATTGTAAACAAATTTTGTTTACAATTTATCATAAAGCAGCTGTAGCGAGATAACCCCAGGTCGCAACCTGACGAGAAAATAACTAGTCAATGCCCGCGGTGACGTCACTGCTTGTCGTTTATCTCTACAATATTATTACCGACTATTTTTACCGTAACGTACAATCAAGTAAGCTTAGAATAAATTTAAAATCTCCTCTGGATCCAGAGGCCGTGAGTTCAAGTCTCACCCAAGGCAGTAATTTTTCCACTTTTAAATTTATTCTAAGCTTAATAGCATCGATCGCAGACGTTTCTGCTTGTTAAAAATTAATTTACAATCAAGTAATTTCAATTTGATTTCGGTGCCACTTCATACCTTGCCACAGTAGCAATACTAACACCTTGCCACAGTAATAATAAACAAACCCAGCATTTTAAAGTTTTAGGCCTATGTTCGTGATTTTTAGGGTTCCGTACCCAAAGGGTAAAAACGGGACCCTATTACTAAGACTCCGCTGTCCGTCTGTCTGTCACCAGGCTGTATCTCATGAACCGTGATCGCTAGACAGTTGAGATATTCACAGATGATGTATTTCTGTTGCCGCTACAACAACAAATAAATTATAAAATGTATGTACATAACTTTACAATCAATAAATGAAATGAAATGAAATACTAAAAAGTACGGCCCCTCGGTGGGCGAGTCCGACTTGCACTTGTCCGGTTCTTTTGTATCTAGCCAAAGACAAGAAATCAGGTTTCGAATCGATGAAGGTACTACAGAAAGGCTTCAAGATTGCTAATTATTTTTTGGCAACCGTATTAATTGTGATATGAAAAAGCGCTACGATTTTTCAAAAACTCCGCTGACTGAATCTACTGCACCTGCGCCTTTAGTTTAGCATTAAATCATAATTCCACTATAAATTCATGGATTCATGGGCTCATTCAATATTTAGGATTTGGACGTTTTAGTACAATGGGGACGGGTGGCAAAGATAAGTTATTAAATCTGTATTTTTTACATTTTAGGAATTTTTATGCAGTTTTTTTTGTGGATTAAATGGATACATTTTTCACAGTAAAATTATTATTCTAATATTTTACTTAAGCGTAGTTGGGCACGAAAGGCGAATTAGGGTTTTACCAACCGTAATTATCAAAAAATTGCAACATTTGATACTGGGATTTGATAATCAGAAAGAAAGCCGCTAGGGATCCCATATTATTGTCACGGTGTTTCAGTACCAGTACAAAGTTGCACAGAAATCAAAATCCTTGAAGTTTAGGTACTTAAAGTCAAGATATTTTTAAATACCTATATATATTGCATACAATAACAATATGTGGTATTATTTATAAAAAGGGACCTTATTGTCGATGGCGCTTACGCCATTATAAACGATGCTCCGAAATAAATACAATGCCGCGCGACGCTGTGCGGCGTAAGCGCCATCGGCAATAAGGTCCCTTTTTATAGAAAATGCCCCATATTAACAAAGTAGGTATTTTTATATTATTTATACCTGTATAGGTACACTTTAGACGCCACTGTCGGCTGTCATTATTTAATCTAAAAGATGTAACTAACTTTAAGTATACATTATCGTTGAAAGGGATGAGTAAAGGCCAAGGCCTTTAAACAACAAAATGACGTCAGTTCGGGCGTTGAAAAGTTATTTTCTAGCAGCTCAGGTGGGAACGAGCAGATATTGCATGCAGGCATGTTATGCATGACTTTATCCACGTGATAAAATAAGTGACTTTTTAACACCACGGAATTGAAAGAGATAGGACAACAAATATGATCATAATATACCTATTGAGGGCCTAAAGAAGACAGGATTCGTTTATAGATATGCCAATAAAAATTAGTTTTTGGCAAAAAAATCATTTTTGGTACAAGCTTTTATGACTGTAGTTTTCTTTCCACAGGCAACTAGTTACCTTGATTTTACATAAGGCAAACTTAATGACACGAGGTTATCTCTACATGTCATCGTATCGGACTACCAAGGGACCAATTTATTTCGCCAAATTTCACTTGGCAACCAACTTTTCGCCAAAGTTTCATTTGGCAAACCAATCGTTGGCATAACCATACTTCGCAACCATTTCATTTCCCAACCCCATAGTTGAGAAATGAAAATGACGTACTCGGTTGGGTTAGGTTAGGTTGGATTATGTAAATTTGCGAAATGAAATTTCGCCCAACTAAATATATGGGATAAATAGTTTGGGAACTGAAAGTTTGTCAAGTAATTTTCGCCGAAACATCAGTAAACCCTATCAAGGTAATAAAACCTAGTAAGTATTTGTTGTTATAGCGACTGTTAAAGATAAAGATAAAAATCAATTTATTCAAGTAGGATCTGTTGGATCGCTTTTGCATCGTCAAAAATCTACATTTTATCTTACACGAAATTACAATGGGTTGCTATAGAAATATATCTGTGAAAATTTCAACTGTCTAGCAATCACTGTTCATGAGATACCTACAGCCTGACGGTAGACATACAGACGGGCAGTGGAGTCTTAGTAATAGGGTCCCGTTTTTGTACCCTTTGGCCTACGACTACGACACCCTAAAAACGTACACTTTTATTTTGAATACTTTACGGTTGTTTTCTGTGTTTGAAGAACACAATAACCATTAGAGCATGAAGCCCGTAACAAACCAATTTACACACACTAGATTGTACGCAGTTGCGCATTTACTAAAGGGGCCCACTGACTATCAGTCCGCCGGACGATATCGGCCTGCCAGTAAGAACAAAAATTTGACAGTTCCGAACAACTGACAGGCCGATATCATCCGGCGGACTGATAGTCAGTGAGCCCCTTAAAACATCAGCAAGCACTAAAACTACTACAGTTTTTGATAAAATTATTGTTTTATATTATCACATATACCAAATCACATATTAAACTTAATAAGGTTTGTATTATTTGTTTATTTAACAGTAAATAAGTTATACAATATTACAGCTAGGCGCCAATGCGCTAAAAATTGTCAGTACTTAACTAAACTAATTTTTATAAAATTTTATATACCTACTTTATATACATTTTAATCCATATTAAAAGAAAAAAATTAGTATTTATCAATTAATTAAATAAACATGTACCTAAAATGATTTCGCTACGTACCAAATGTACCAAGTATATAACAATAAAATTAGGGAAGAGTTTTACAATACCATAACCTCCATAACAGTATGAGTGAGTACTAAAACAACTAATAAAATCTTTAGTGTAATAATAATTTAACTATTATTATGTACACTTTAACGCTCATAACACGCTTTTACTGCAGGATATTAATATTCCATTCTTCGCACAAGAAACATGAACATATCAAAGTGCAACGATACGCAAGCACGTTCCGATTAAAATATACTGCACGTAATATTATCATATATATTTACCGTACAAGAGGCATTCGAACTTACCCATTTTGAACACATTTAATCACAGTTAGATTTCCGATTAAACTTGGGTACTTTTAGACGACCGGTCTGGCCTAGTGGGTAGTGACCCTGCCTGTGAAGCCGATGGTCCTGGGTTCGAATCCCGGTAAGGGCATTTATTTGTGTGATGAGCACAGATATTTGTTCCTGAGTCATGGATGTTTTCTATGAAGGCATATAAGTATGTATGTATGCATATAAGTCATGGGTGTTTTCTATGTATTTAAGTATGTATATATTATATATATCGTTGTCTGAGTACCCATAACACAAGCCTCCTTGAGCTTACCGTGGGACTTAGTCAATCTGTGTAAAAATGTCCTATAATAAAAAATAAAATAAAAACTTCAAAATGTCGTAGTCGTTTCGAGATTGTTTTTCTGGTTTTTGCTCATTAAATTTAATGTTGTTGAAAGTGTAGGTAATCCGACAAAAAAATGTAGACGTGACCGGTGACTGTAGAGCAGGCAGCTTCCTCGCTTAAAGCATTAGTATTGCGATTTAGCGGAGAAATGCTTCACGGGGTGTAATTTATAATGTAAATTCCTATTTTATGAAATAAAGATAATTTTTAAATAAATCACTTATACTTATAATTTCATTTAAGGGCCTTAAACTTAGTTATTTGACTAAACATTAATTTATTGCCGATCTGAAATGTAATAAATATCCATTTCCAATTCAAATAAATCTCTATGGGTTATCCCTATAAGTCCATCCAAAACTTTCTCACAAATCCTTTTCATAACCCACGCAAATTCTGAAACTAGCATGAAATTAGAAACTATTCGGATATAAAGGTGCTCAATTTATGTTCACAGGATTTGCGTAATGCCGGCACGGGATTATAGCTCGTATTAATATGCACATTACGGCGCATAGTACCTTTACTACTGTCGCAAGCATCCCGTGTGTTCCAATTGGGAGACGAGCGCAGGGCGAATGATATATAAAGTCGAATTTTTGAAAATAAATGCGTTTACAGATCTTTAACGTAATCTAACTTCAACGGGGCAACGCTGCCAGTGTCATGGGGACGTTTGGGCCGGCTACGGTCCGGGGTGGCACCATAGCCAGTTTAATTTAGTGGTTAAGATTGACAAAGCCTGTTGCGGATTACAGCATTTGTAAGTCGATGACGAAGCCTGTTGCTGATTTGCTTTTGTGTCCACTTGACGAAGCCTGCGTTGCCGGTCACGATCTATGCATGGACTTTCTATTTACTGTTTTATTTATTGTGACGTGAAAATCTGCATTAATACATCTAATTTTAATTATACTAATATTATAATAATTTGATTGTTCAAGTTACTAAAAATGCGTGAGTAAAACCGCAAACTAAATGTGTGAAAGTCTCATCAAATCTCTTTCGTTGGCCTTTATTGAAAAAGGAAAAAAATATATTCAGGGACCATAATTAGGGTTCCGTACCCAAAGGGTAAAAACGGGACCCTATTACTAAGAGTTCGCTGTCCGTCTGTCTGTCTGTCACCAGGCTGTATCTCATGAACCGTGATAGCTAGACAGTTGAAATTTTCACAGATGATGTATTTCTGTTGCCGCTATAACAACAAATACTAAAAAGTACGGTGCGCGAGTCCGAATCGCCGGGTTTTTTATATCCGCAACGCAGGCTTTGTCGGAAAAATATTTTTTATAAAAATAATATGGTTTTGCCGTATTTTTATTACTTAAATTATGTTACATTTCTAAGTAAATTACATGATAAACTTTCACAGAATGTCTACTAACATTTTACGTGACAGATACTTCATATAAAAAAAATGAACTGTCATAGATAGATAGATAGTTAAAAACTTTATTCATGGGGATTATCATTCGACGTGAGAAGAAATACGCAATATTCAGGGCTTATTTAAACTAGTTTGCTTATAGGGTAGGGGAGTTTCGACTTAGAATGTATAAGATCGGAAAGACAAATTTTGTAGTAGAAAATTAATTGTGATATTTTCTATAAAAAGGGACCTTATTGTCGATGGAGCTTACGCCATTATTAACGATGCTCCGATATAAATACAATGCCGCGCAACGCTGTGCGGCGTAAGCGCCATCGACAATAAGGTCCCTTTTCATAGAAAATGCCCCAATTGAGGTAGAGAATACCTGGTTTAAATTTATTATGGGCATTATTATGACTCAATGTTGAATTTTTTGTACGATGGTACGTTTTAATATTAGTACATAGAATAAAACACGTTTTATCCAATCTACAAAAAAATATGTTTTACTTAAGGCTAAGTTTCAATGTTCTAGGGAAAAAAGTTTTAAAGTTTTATTCTGGTTGTTTCCACTTATAATAAAAAATTAGGTTACAAAGAAAATGTCAAAAGATGCTTTTTTGAAAAATGTAATAAAAAACAGGCCAAGTGCGAGTCGGATTCGTGCACAAAGGGTTCCGTACTATTACACATAAAACGACAAAATAATCACGTTTGTTTTAAGGAAGCCCCACTGAAATATTTATTTTATTCTATTTTTAGTATTTGCTGTTATAGCGGCAACAGAAATACATCATCTGTGAGAATTTCAACTCTGATGACAGACGGACAGACAGAAGGACAGCGGAGTCTTAGTAATAGGGTCCCGCTTTTACCCTATGGGTACGGAACCCTAAAAATAACAACACAAAAGCACACAACAGATCATTTTGTACTGATTATTTTGTTTATAGTACCATACGTAGTCAAATTAGTCATTATTGTACGTAAAAGGCCAAACTTTTAATGGACAAGATCATAATGTAGATTACCGCACTAATGAAATGTTGAGCACTTATTGTATGAATATTTGATAGTTGTTACCAAAAGTTACAAAAGCCATAGTTTACTACGTATAGGTAGATAAATGTGGCATTTTCTATAAAAAGGGACCCTATTGTCGATGGCGCTTACGCCATTATAAACGATGCTCCGATAGAAATACAATGCCGCGCGACGCCGTGCGGCTTAAGCGCCATCGACAATAAGGTCCCGTTTCATAGAAAATGCCCCAAATTAAATAGTTTCACTGCTGTCATGAATAGGCGATAACTCTTTGTATTTGGATGTTAACGATATAACTTTACTGTGATGTCGTTAGCACCTAAATATAAACTAGCCAAGGCAAATCCTGAACTTGAATTACACCCCAATGGTGAAATAAATGCATTGTGTAAACAGTTGTCTGTTAAAAATATAGAATTTATACAGGTAATTCCTTATTGCAGTAGTATCAAGGAACAAGAAACTGTTAAAATAAATTATTTTTGGAATATTTCATACTTTTTTTTGTAACTTAAATTTCAGGATTTTCTACACAGAACTTGGCACCTATAAACTATATATTATTTTAAATCCTTTGTTGGCGAAGTCAACAACGACAAATATTCTTAATATTAAACTTGGCTCTCATTTCACCTCAATAGTGTAGTGCGGTCAATAGCGTCAATATTAGCCGCGTAAGCTGAAGACGCCGGTTCGTTTTCGACCTCGGCTGGCTTGTTCCCTTTTTTTTAGAATGTGACATCTTTTCAGTTTATAAATTACTAGCTTTTGCCCGCGACATCGTCTACGTGGAATCAGTAACAGCAGCTAGAGTAAGTTTAGCGCCTCGATAAAGTATAATAGCAATCATTCAATTTGAGCTCAATTATCAGGCAATTCATTAAATCTCTCAATTTCACCACTCTTTAGGGATGATTTCCGACATAAAAACTATCCTATGGCCTTCCTCGGGACTCAAACTATCTCTATGCCAAATTTCAACTAAATCGGTTCAGCGGTTTAAGCGTGAAGAGGTAACACACAGACAGACAGAGAGACAGACTTTCGCATTTATAATATTAAGTATGGATATATATTAGTGTGACTACATACTTAAAACACAAAACAAGAACTAAACACTGAACTCAAAAATAATTAGCAAAAAGCAGAGCTTTGTAAGGGCTTGCGGAGTTTTTCTACCTATATAGTTATACTAGCTTTTGCCCGGGACTTCGTCTGCGTGAACTTAGTAACCGCAGCTAGAGTAAGAATAGCGCCTGGAAAATATCTCATAGCAATCTAAATTTGAGCATAAAAGAACACAAATTAGCAGGCACTTCGTTGATTATCTCAATTCCACCCCGCTTTTTACTTTCTTAAGGGATGATTTTCGAGATAAAAACTATCCTATGGCCTTCCCCGGGACTCAAACTATCTCTATGCCAAATTTCAACTAAATCGGTTCAGCGGTTTAAGCGTGAAGAGGGAACACACAGACAGACAGACTTTCGCATTTATAATATTAAGTATGGATTAAAAAATATTTTATAATAAAAGTCGAAGTTTAGCCAAAGGTCCCACTTTGTCACTTCTATCTTTATACGAATAACCGTCAAATCGTCGTTATGGCACGCGATAAAGTGGGACTTCTTGCTTGAAAACTACATAAATATTTTCCTAGTTGTAGCTAAGGGTATGTTTAGCTTATCGATAAACCTAATTTTAAACCCAGACAGAAATTTAAATATCAGGTTGCGCGATGGTATCCAACAAGAAATTACCATAACGTCGAGAAGATAAACAACTAATGAATAATTAATAGCTAAATATCATTTAAATAAATCTTTTTCAAGTCTATTTTTAAATGTGACATAAGGATTTTTTTGTACCTATTGGAAATCGAAATAAATATTGTTAAAAAATAATATGAGTTGACACTCATCATGACGCATCTGGTTGCATTCTAAAAGGAACATGGAGTCCGCTTGGCAACCTAATCCCAATAATTGGAACTTAAATTTACTTGCACGAAAGTGTGTGTCATCTAACTTTCAAACACAAGAGGATGTTTCGTAAGATTTAGACTAATTGTGGTATTTTCTATAAAAAGGGATCTTATTGTCGATGGCGCTTACGCCATTATAAACGATGCTCCGATATAAATACAATGCCGCGCGACGCTGTTCGGCGTAAGCGCCATCGACAATAAGGTCCCTTTTCATAGAAAATGCCCCAATTTATTTGAACGTACTGAAAATTACGTAATTAGTAACTTCTTTAAATTTAAGTATAGTGTCTTATTGGCATTTCGCTGTGTCTGGATTGGTTACTTACGTGACAGGCTACGCCTAGTGTAGGAACCGGTACAACCGTCATTGTAAATGCATAAATGTACATAAATTGTCTCTTAGTTTTAAGACCAGTTAATTTTGTTTCTGCCTAATTCTTTGTGTACAATAAATGATTTTTACTTTTACTTTACTTTTAATTACAATCTTTCATTAACATAGCATTCATAGCAGTAGACTAATTAAATATAAGACGAATAATAACTCGCCTACTCGCCCGTCTTTGATAACTCGCTAAATAAAATTATATATAATATTGTCTTCGGTTACCGCGATAGTTACTCATGAAATAAAACTATGAAAACGGATTATATCGCGTATATTGAATTTATAATACATCCCGACGTTTCGAACCCTATACAGCGTTCGTGGTCAACGGGTGACTGAGGAAAAATTACAAAGTGCAAAAATACCCACATACTAAAATAATGAACAATCATAGACTACAAACTTTAAGGCTGGTTGTACATGCAAAATCGGTTCATAAGGCTAGTTATACACTAAAATTATATAGTCTAATAATCTGAAAAATGAGTCCAAAAGTGGAAACTACCCATTATTAGGATTTCCGGTTCCCTTCGCTGAAGATCTTTCCCATTTAGCTACTCGTAGCTAGAGTCAAACCAAGGAAAGTCTGCAGAGATTTTGACAGCACACGCAGTGCAGGTGTTAATTTAAACGTCAAACTTTTATGAAATTATGACGTATAAATAACACTTCGTATGCTGTCAGAATCTCTGCAGACTTTTCTTCGTCTAACTAGTCTATGTCATATGTCGGTGGTGTGATAACATGTCCAAAATGGGCATGCATGATAATATGATAATTTATTTGTGAATGTTTCATTTTGCAAATACGAGGAAAGAGTGTTATTACGAGGAAGATAATTGTTATCGTAGTTATTTTGCTACACAATTTAATTTTAAGATGTTTTCCTTTGAAAAGAGGATATTGAATACTAATGGTGAATACGTAGAAATATGTGCGGTCGCTTTATTCATAATTGTATTAGTATCAAACAAAGAAAATTGCAAACAAAAAATTTTTTGTATTAAATTTATTTAATTTGCAATAAATCATAGTTTTTGTATGTATTAAGTTAGCTTGTTTTGTCTCTACATGTTGATAAAACCTGTTACTAACTATGAAGTTACTTTTACTATATAAAGGGTACACGGAAAGAACATGTCTAGTCACTTTTTCGGAAAATAAAATTTTCATTTCAAAATGTAGAGCTCTTAATTAACTATTAGTTATATATTTAGCTACCACTGTATAATATATGTAACACAACTTTTTTTTAGTTAAAAAAGACCTGGTCACGGAATTACCATAGATTTTGACATGGATCCAAATTTTAAAACCGCGATTACCTACTCAAAATGTTACTAAAGTGACTAGACATGTTCTTTCCGTGTACCCTTCATATACATGATGACCACCGTGGTGATCAACGTCATGCAATGACTAATGTGTAATTAAATAATTGTGTAAGTAATAATGAAATGACTTGACATTTTGTTAGAGAAGGTATTTTATTTCATTAATGTTTATAGGTTTGTGTGCCAGAAAAATAACAAAATATCTTGTTATTTTTTCACATTACTTAAAGTCATAGTTTTAATATTCGTTACGTACCTACTTATGGTAAAAAAAATACTGGGCACAGTGAATATAATATTATTTTATCCAAGACCAACTTACAATTTTTTGTGTATTTATTTGTGTATAATTATATTAGTCAGTATACTGTCAGTCCGTAGATGAGTGTAATTTAGATTAAGGTACGATGGGACTGGCGTAATCTTAAGATTAAAAGTCCCTAAATAAATACATTAATTTAAAAAAAATAGTTTAAATAATTATATGAATTGATTATATTCATATTCATATTTTTTATTTGTATTAATCATACATTGTCATGGATGCGTAATTAACATTATTAATATTATTATTTACAATAGACATGTCAGAAATATGTGCAATTAAAATTGGGTTTCATTGTAAACGTTAGAATAACAATAATAACAAAAAAAAAACTATTGTCAATAAAATAATCATACCCCGCTCCAATACGTTAGGAGTGATTCTAATTAGCCTTCCAGAAATTCCTTAACCGAGTAATACGCATAATTAATTGAATACACATTATAATATTGCATCTAATATGTACAGAGTTCTCATTAAAATAAAATACAGTACACCAGCTGAGCATTATTAATTTGGTCACAATTATTTTCGTTGTCTTGTTTTTCGTCCCCAAAAATGTGACGGAGTGGAGCTTTTTGTATGGGGTGAAATTTAGTTTTAATTTTTTCTTAAGAGAATTATAATCTACTGCTAGAAAGACATGCAATAGCACTCAACTTTTTTATTTATTTGATAGAAGATGGAAATACAAGCGTGACAGAATGATCAGAAACAAGACTAAAATATTTACGAATATTTTTTACACATTAAATTATTATTCAAGTCATAAATTATTAATAAACCATAAAACCTATCCTATTAATTTTGTATGTATGTATATCCTTTGTCTTTCTGGTACCTTGTTGTACATTTTGCTACATTTGTCACCCTCTTTTCACTTTCTCCTCTCATCTACTCAAAGGTTAACTGGAAGAGATCCCTCAAAGGGATAAGTTCGCCTTTGTACATCTTATTATTTGTACCATGTAATTTTTAATATGTATATTTGTACAATAAAGAGTTTACCACTACTACTACTAAAACCATTAATATTATTTGCATAAGTAACTTAATACTAACTTGTAAACTATAAGATATCGATGTACAAAAATAAATATCTGTAGTTTAACACATTAGCTCTACAATACTCTACATAAACAAAAACTAGTATCATGTTTAATAAAACATAAACAAAAACAAACCTGTCAATGATCTCTCCATCCAAAACCCCGTTCATTTTCACACACACACAACACAACACAAAAAACTACAAAAACAACACCGTTTTGCACACCAGTTTGTTGTAGAAAAAAAAAGAAAATAATATACCGGATGATTATGGGCACTACGTAAAAATAAAATAAAAATAAAAGACGTGCGCTCGACTCACGGCGCCATGCGGCAATGTGGTTGGGAGATTTTGAGCGCGCAGAGTTAGAGGCCAGAGGCGACACTGAAGTCACTTCTTTTGTTACTGCCTACAGGGGTTTTAATTAACCTTCTCGCCACCACTGACGATACAAACTGACAAAGTCAGTACATTTCATGCCCCACACGTCACGATTTGATATGTTATAAGGGGTTGTTACGTGCAATTTTTGATATGGCGTTGTTGACACTTTATTACTTTTCAAACGTTACGATTCATAAACTGAAATACATGTCATACAGATACTACAAAAAAGGTGACGTCATATTTATTAAAATCTATTGCTTATATTTATTGATAAAGCAGTGCTAAAAATACTTTGTCTACGACTACCGTTCCTTTTTGCAATGATAAGTTGTGGCAAATTTGTAGGAAATGTAATGTAATGTTTAATTGTTATATGAAGAGGTATTATTACGTTAT
Organism: Cydia strobilella; assembly: GCF_947568885.1. Lineage (NCBI taxonomy): Eukaryota > Metazoa > Arthropoda > Insecta > Lepidoptera > Tortricidae > Cydia > Cydia strobilella. The sequence continues at coordinate 13,942,432 of NC_086059.1, read as the reverse complement.
TAGAGGTATTATTTATATTCGAGATTTATAACATTAGTTTGATGAGATGTTCGTTTATTTCTTTCAGATACTTAATCAATCAATGCAGCTTACTTTGATATTTCTGTTTATCCAATTCTCATGCTTTTATACAAAATAGTTTCGAGGTATGTTACTTCCTTTTCAAATTTAAAAATGTGTGTCAGTTCTTTCTCAGTATTTTATTTTATTTGTCAGTGAGTTCTAGTTATTTTAATCCCTACATTGCGTTTATTGAACTTTATTTTGCCGCACATACCGCAATATGATACCATGCGTTTTATTGCAGTTATTTATTGTTTACGCTAACCTCATACATGCTACGATTGAAATAACTTTTGTTTTATTATTGAACAGTTCTTAACGTGTTTTTAGAATACTTATTTACCCGATCTAGCTAGTAAAAATAAACAATAACTTTTCATAGTTTTACTTTTTTTTTAGTGCAGGTATATAAATTATGGTAACCATACTAATGAAATAAAACTGTGAAAATAATACGAATGAAGTTATTAAGATCATAATCATAGCCATCAGACCTCTTTAGTAAGTTTGTTATACTATTTATCTGCATAAATTCATCTGGGCATCTGGCAAACAGAACCGCTGAGCTGACATATGGGGCATTTTCTATGAAAAGGGACCTTATTGTCGATGGCGCTTACGCCGCAAAGCGTCGCGCGGCATTGTATTTATTTCAGAGCATCGTTTATAATGGCGTAAGTGCCATCGACAATAAGGTCCCTTTTTATAGAAAATACCACATATTTTGCTGCAATGCAGATAGGAAAAAACCGGCCAAGTGCGAGTCAGACTCGCGCACCGAGGGTTCCGTACTTTTTAGTATTTGTTGTTATAGCGGCAACAGAAATACATCATCTGTGAAAATTTTAACTGTCTAGCTATCACGGTTCATGAGATACAGCTTGGTGACAGACAGACAAACGGACAGACGGACGGACAGACGGACAGCGGAGTCTTAGTAATAGGGTCCCGTTTTTACCCTTTGGGTACGGAACTCTAATAACAAATTCGATTGGAGTTTTTTTAATTTGCTGTTTAAAAAAACACCAGTATTTATTTTTATTGGCAATGCATTATATTGTGTGTTATTGTTGCAACAAATACATAAGGGTCTTATCTATCTATCTAAAGACCACTTGCTAGTCTTTGCCCAAAAACCAGTTGCTCGCGATACCTGCTGCGTCCTGCGCGCAGGGACCGCGAAACAATACATTCCAATAAACGGGTTTTAAGCTGTTGTTTAATTGTTAACGGAACGGCCTGTCATTAATTGCCACTTCCCGGTAGTTCCATGCAACTTTAGTCCAAAATCATAATCATAATTATTTATTGCATAAAGCCACACAATACATTCTTCTTCTTCTTCTTTTCCTGTTACCCCCTGCTGGGGTGTAGGGCCCGAATCTTGTCTTTCCATTGACTACGGTCTTGGGCAGCTTGGGTAACCTCCTCCCACCCCATCCCCAATACACCCAGCTCTTGCTCCACAGAACGACGCCAAGTGGATTTAGGGCGACCATGTTTTCGCTTGCCGGGCATCTTCCAGGTCAGGGCCACTTTGGATAGGTGGGTGTCAGGTTACACAATACATTACACGTCAGAAAAAGTTTAAAGAAAGGAAAAATACACTTAACACATACAATAAAGAAAATTAATTTTAACTAAATTATAATTTTAATTATTTAAAATGTATGGTCAGACTAGCCTTCGCCTACGACTTTATCCGCGTTGAAACCCATTTTTTTTTAATTTAATGCAAAAAAGTTGTTCTGAATCGATTAATAACTTTTTATTGCAATAATGTATCCTCTGATACTTGTCATGTAAGTATAATCTTTTACATTAGATAATTGTCGCATCTACAATCGATATTACCGATAATCTTTGTCCAAAACCAGTTGCTCGCAAACATTGCTCCATACATAGAGCGGCATAAGAAACATTCCGATAAACGAGTTCCATCTATTTCTGGTAACAAACAGGCGTTTTCTGACTTTTATAATAGGTTATGAATTAGATCTGGATCTGTCAGTGTCAAAGGTGATATTTCTTCAACCAAAAACGTCACTTTTGACTGACAGATCAGATCCATAAGTGAAGGGTACACGGAAAGAACGTCACTTTCATCCGTCTAGTCACTTTTTTCGGAAAATGAGATTTTCATTTCAAAATGTAGAGCTCTTAATGAACTATTAGTTATATCTTTTGCTACCACTGTAGCAAATATGATATGAGATATGTAACACAACTTTTTTTGTAGTTAAAAAAGACCTGGTGACGGAATTACCATACATTTTGACATGGTTCCAAATTTTAAAACCGCGATTACTCAAAATGTTACTAAAGTGACTAGACATGTTCTTTCCGTGTACCCTTCAAGTAATCCAGATATACAATACAATACACTACTCTTTATTGCATACCTCACACAGTAGATCTAATTTAAAACCTGTTATTGAGATCAGAATACGCCTGTAAATACTTTTGTGGGCGTTTTTAAATATTATTTCAGTGATACTTGATCCTCCATTAGACCTGTTTCATAAGGTTAGCTTTGTAAAATTATCTTTCTTCTGATAAATAAAATTGTGACGTTCTTGGTAAAAGTATTATTTTATGGTGCAGCCGATGCTCCAATACTAATAAGATCCTACGTAACATAAACGCCTACAGCCACAGATTAATAAATAGTTACTACGTAACAGATACATCATTCCCATACAAAAGCGAAAATACCTACGCTATAATAGCCTACAAAATCTTAATAATAATACCTGCTGCTCAGGACGAGAAGAAATGTACCATAAGTATGCGCACAAAGAGTCGAGACTGCCTTGCTCGCCGTGCGAGCCACGTGCCAACGCGTCATCGTAAGAATGCGCTAGGGTTGTACTGTTACTTATGTTATTATTGTAATAAAACGAATGTTGCGAATCAACCATATTTTATATTAGTCAATCAAATATTTAAAAACAACACTTATAATACCTGACTCAAAAAACTCCTTAATTTACGATTTATCTACTTATGTTCAAAGAAATAAATAGTGACAAAATTCATAAAGATAGATTTAAAATACTACTCACCTTTCTTCGTCTCTCGGAAATGAAAAAACCGGCCAAGTGCGAGTCGGACTCGCCCACCGAGGGTTCCGTACTTTTTAGTATTTGTTGTTATAGCGGCAACAGAAATACATCATCTGTGAAAATTTCAACTGTCTAGCTATCACGGTTCATGAGATACAGCCTGGTGACAGACGGACAGCGGCAGCGGAGTCTTAGTAATAGGGTGCCGTTTTTACCCTTTGGGTAAGGAACCCTAAAAAAACGACAAATTTTCTTTTGTTTTTTGACTTTTACACCCATCTACTGCACAATAATTACGTGGTTTCGGCATTTCGAAGCGTAAGCGCGGGAAACGTGCGGTGCGAGCGCTCAGGCGGGCGTTCGGCGGCCCTCTGTCGATTATATCGTCGACGATACGCCGAGCGGTAGGCATATAGCGCGTGGCTTTGAGCGAGTGAAGGAGGCCTGCTACAGCCATAAGGTACCTTTTACAGTGGCACGTCACAGTATCTCTTGTCACAAGTGGCCTCTGTTATCAATATTATTAGTAGGTAGTCTTTGTCCAAAATTAGAATTTGCTACACCAATACACGAGATCTATCTACTTTTGGTACCTAACTAGATGATTTTGTGGGAGCCTTTTTATAATAAAATTGTAGCATGTGATATAACCAGGGACCGGCCCGCTATCCCTTATCGGGGTTTTTTAAGGGTATTGCATAAGGCTTAACTCACCATACCCTTTGCCAGACGAAATCCTTTGTTTTGGTTTTAAAAACCCTTATATAAAGCTTCCACATTTGAGTAATCGGTAGCCCAAATACCCTTACAAAACCCTTATCATCCGCTCACCAACACCTTGCATATTGCTTATAAGGGTTAGCCTTATAAAGGGCTTCCCATTTAGCATATAAGCGTGCTAATTTAAGTCGTCTACCTTGTTCATAAAGCACACATTACTTCGAATCCGAGCGATCGTCGACGGCGACGGCGCCGTTCTTTGACTAGGCACGTATTTTCTTTCCTTTTCATACACTACCGTAGATATATACTAATCCTGTCTCTTTCACGCAAAGGGAAACCTTTATAAAAAGCGCTTAAAGATAAGGGTAACCCTTATTAAGAGCTAGTCTTATTTTTGGTTAGCTTTTCGGTAAGGGTTAGTCAAAGGTAAGGGTATGAATGGGCTTGCAGTTCAAAAGGGAAAGTCTTTCAATGTGTTAGCCGTGTTTAAGTGTCGCCCATTGAAAGGGTTTTATCGCGGAAAGGGTTGTCCGGTCCCTGGATATAACACTTTAAACTCTCGCGTTTTGTACACATAACATTACCACATAATGTCATTACCGGGTCTTACGCGATTAAATTTCAATCTTTTACCTTTTTTCCGACGTTAAGCCGAGCTGAAGCTAGTTTGCACCAGCTGTGGTCACGGAAGACCAAAAACCACAGCCACACATACTTCCGTGACCACAGCTAGTGCAATCTAGTTGAAACGTCGGTAAAAAGGTAAAATAATGAAATTTAATCCGTTAGACCCGGTAATGACATTAATTATGTAGCATGTGATGTTGGTAAAGTAGTATAGTATTATATAATCTGTGGTAAAGTAGATATTCCTTCGTATTTTATTTAAAAATAAAGACAACTTAATTGGCTCGGGTGAAACTTGGGCGTAAGTTAGTCTTGCCAGCCAGATGCAAAAATACTACATAATTTTGACAATTTATGCTGTGCGTTGTCTACTTATCCGTTATGTGGTCAGTATTAATGTAACTTAACGAAATTATTTTATAATATATTTATCTACACTATCTCTACTAATTATTATAAATGTGAAAGAGCTCGGTCTATCTGTTACCTATTCAGGCTTTAACCACTGAACCGATTTAGTTAAAATTTGATATCCATATCAAATTAGTTAGTTAGTATATCAATCATATATTAATGTTGTAAAAACTCTTTATTTACATACAAGATGTATACAGTGGTACTACGTAAACGAAATTAATAAACCGCAGCCAAATAACACTAGACCCTACTAATAGTGTTGTGTTCCTGCCGGTGAGTAAGGTTGCCAGAGCTCGAGGGAGAGGAGTGTTAAGGTCGGCAACGCGCATGTAACTCCTCTGGAGTTGCAGGCGTACATAGGCTATGGAGACTGCTTAACATCAGGCGGGCCGTATGCTTGTTTGCCACCGACGTAGTATATAAAAAAAAACTAGCTTAAATCTAAAATAGGCCCTTGAGGCATTGTACCAAGGATGCTGGCGGCATCGCTGTATCGCTAGTTAGATAGATTGAGGCCCAGAGCAGGATATATTTTTTATCCCGGAAATCACTCTTTAAGGATGACTCACGCTAGACCGGGCCGGGCCGGTGCCAGCTAGAGCTTCCGGCGCTTCGTTTTCTATGGAAAGCACGTGCACGGCAGTGCCCGGTCTAGTGTGAGTCATCCTTTAAGGGCGCACAATGGGGCAGAGTCGGGCAAAAATTATCTATTTACGAATAACCGGGAAGATAACTAAATCATCTTTTATTTGAAATAACTAAATCCGTCATTTGTTATTTTGAATTTATCTAGATCAGTTTCATTTTTATCTAGATAAATTAGTTGGGATTTTAAATAAAAGATGAATGTCAGTAGTACAGTGTCAGTGTGACGGTTTGACCCGACGTGACATTCTATAAATTTATTATTATAAGCTTACTTCAATAACAAACGAGGCCGGTTATCTTCACCTAGATAAATTTATCTAAATAAAAAAGTTGTCAACGCACTATTTGTGATTTTAACTATAAAACTCGTGAGACTCAAACATATTAGATTATTTTAAACCGGGTCACTCACGTATTATTAAGTCGAATAGCTCGACATGTTTCGGTCCAATTTACGAGGACCCGTCCGAGGAATTTAGGAGGTCCGTCTCGTCGCCGCGCCCTCGACCAGTGAAGACGTGTTGTGTCTCCGTGAAGACGGTCCTCGTAAATTGGACCGAAACATGTCGAGCTATTCGGCACTATTTGTGATTAAGCTTAGAATAACTTTGAACTCACGGCCTCTGGATAGATAGTATCTAGATAGTATCTATCCAGAGGCCGTGAGTTCAAGTCTCACCCAAGGCAGCAATTTTTCCACTTTTAAATTTATTCTAAGCTTAATAGCATCGATCGCAGACGTTTCTGCTTGTTAAAAATTAACTATTTGTGATTGTTTTTATCTTCGAATAAATTTATTTGAAATGATTTTATTTGAAATAATTATCTAGATAAGAAATTATCTAGATAACGCCCAACTTTGCAATGGGGGCAATATTTACTATGGAATTTGTACATCAGATCGTGGGTAGAAGCTAGTATGTAAATAAATATTATACTCATCATAGTCATCATTAATATCAATGTTCTTATTTGTGTATCAATATGTTTATCCGTCACCGCATGCATAATTTTATCACAATCGATTTGTTATTTACTATGTTATATTACATTATTTACAGTAATGGCAAGGTCAGCTCAAACTTGAACCTCTTATGTCATCTCGGGGTAAACAAGTTGTGTTTAATCTCATTTTTATTGTGTTTTTTATGGATTTTTACTTAGAATAGCGACAAGTACATATTGATCTTGTTTGGTTATTTGCTTATAGTATTTATTTTGGCTTACTAAGGAGGCAGTTAAATGTTATTTAAGTATATTTTATGCATATTCCACACATGTATATTGAATGTAGGTACAGTCGAAGGCAAAAATATCGATCCAGACAAATGGCTCAAAACTAGTACCAGTAGGCCTAGAAAGATGGACGCAACAGTACTGTATCTCGCCCGCGAGATATAAGTAGGCCAATTCGAACTCGCACTGATATCAAATCGATATTGGAGCTTGGTCTGATAGACTAGCCATCTTTTTTCGCTGTATTTATTGAAAAAACCGGCCAAGTGCGAGTCGGACTCGCGCACCTAGGGTTCCGTACTTTTTAGTATTTGTTGTTATAGCGGCAACAGAAATACATCATATCTGTGAAAATTTCAACTGCTATCACGGTTCATGAGATACAGCCTGGTGACAGACAGACGGATAGACGGAGAGACGGACAGACGGACAGACGGACAGACGGACAGACGGATAGCGGAGTATTAGTAATAGGGTCCCGTTTTTACCCTTTGGATACGGAACCCTAAAAAGGGACGGGTAGTCTATCTCGCGGGCGAGATCCTGTCGCGCCCGTCCTGTGCTAGGCCTACATACATAAATATGTATGTTAGTTGTATGGCAGCAGCTAGGTTCGTGTGTCTCTTGAAAAATGTATGGTGTCGAATCCATACAGCCGATATCAAATGTGCCATTTTCAACCAAAAGGGTACTTATTTTCGATTGTCAGTAAGGCGCTGTTCCCATATAGCTTCAATTAGAAATCAATCTTATCGACAAGCGACAATGTGGTACCTTTTGGTTGAAAACTTCACAAATATAGTATAAAGAGTTCCAAGCCGTTAACCTGTTGATCTCACCTTGTCGCGATATCGAATTATTTCCGCGTTGACCCTCGTTCAAGAGCCAAGCCCATGGACACAGTTTAAGAATAAACAGTAAGCTATCTACGAATTTTCATTTGAACATACCATTGACGTGCTCTCGTTCCTATTGCAATGACGCGGTCTGCCTCGCTTTGGAGTAATCTTACGGTGGACCCAAACTGGCTGTTATATAAACACCATCAAGTTTCATCATGTTGTCTCTGCCACATAACGTCATATGGGTAACGTTATATATCAGCCAGTGTTTTACTATTTACGGTGTATAATTTGCGCCAAAATCACACCAGTCCGTACTGTTAATTTCACTTTTTAGTACACCAAAAATTATTGTGACAGATTGTAAAAGCTTTTGCAACTTGCTCTTAAATGGTGTTTTTTTAATAAATAATAATAAATATGAGATAACAACAATCACAAATCAACCCAGTCCTACATTTCTTCAACAATACTACGTAAAAATGATCCAAAATTCAGTAACAAATTATTCATAATAAACACACCGAGATTTTACCAAGATTTTAATCAAGGATCTCCAGCTTCCCAGCAGTCAGTTTCGTTAGTTGCTTCTGCGCGATCCAAGTATGTACTTATGTACTTTTGATTGATTATAGGCTACTGTACTGACTGATACTATTAGAATAGAATAGAATAGATGAAATAAAATAGAAGAAATTTATTCAGAAAACGCTTAAATTTAGGTATTATATAGACAACAGAACAATTTATTATTAATAAGCGTCACTGAAAGGGTCTCCACTCAGCTTAATGTCAAAATACCAGTTAAGGATCTCGATGCTGGTCTTCCGTGGAAACCCTTCCGAGAGAGCGCAGTTTATTTTATATTTTATTTTATATCAGTGCAAAGCTTCAAGTAAATTTAAAAAAGCATAATTACTATTATTCAATTAAAAACTATAATAACAGATTACTATTGTAATACTACTGTACTGTTGTACTGTACTATGTGTCGGTCGACATAGGGATCGATGGGCGTATGGATGTGGTGGACGCTGATCTGCGAGAGCTCCATGTTGAGGACCGGGATCAGTGGCGAGCAGTCGTGTTGAAGGCCAAGACACACTTTGGCTCGCTGCGCCAGAGAAGTAAAAGCAAGTAAGTATAGACTACTGTATATTCACTTACTCTGACCCAAGGGCTGCCCTACCTATAGGCCTTCGCCTCCGATCCACAATATTTTAACGGCAACAGCCGTCACGAGAAATGAAAATAAAATGTGATTTAGTTCCTATGACCGTTTGTTTTGATGAGTTTTTAAACGAAGTTAGGTTGCCAGCGATATAAAAAGAGCGTGTATACCCATAATTATACAACTATTTTGAAGAACCCCATACTGTAGTCTTAAAAAGAAAACCTCAATCGAGATATGATGTTTTTATTCAAGTACCAATGATTGAAAACATGTTATTTCTTGGATTCGGTGGCAAAATGTTGAACTTCTAAAGCGCATCCCGCCCACTGATCCGACCGTAATTATCTCTATTCCACAGCGTCTATTTTTTACCACACCCACTATTTTCAAGGAAAAGGTTTTGCTGTTAAAACATTTGCAGTCTTCCATAAAATCGGTAAAATTACTGAAAAAATGTTTTTACATGTTTACGTGACTACTATCCCATAATCTACCATTAGGAGCGGCAGCTGACGTGCACAAGGATCGTAAACCCAATCAACCAACCAAGTTCTTTAAGTTCAACCGGGCTCGTAAAAAGTTACGAGCCCAGGAACTTGATTTTAAAAATAAGTTGCTGGCTCTTGGTACATTAAAAATATCGAAGTGTACCTATGTACCTAAGTCAATAGTAATGGTAGCGGATAAAAATGGATTTACAATATAAATACCTATGCACCTGGTACATACAATTTTAGAAAACACAAGGCCAATTATAGCCTCCTAAGTCCCAGCTTTTTTTACACGTCATAGTCCTAGAGGCCTCTTGTTCATTTTTTTGCACATAATAAATATTTGCTGTCAGTCCTGAACAGACTATTTATACTAGACTTATATTGACCGGGATATAGACCGTGATTACCTTTTGTATTATTTGTATTTTGGACACCCACCCGCTATCTTCAGTCACCCGTGAACATGATGCATGTAACTGCGTCGAAATATCGGGAGCTCACAAATAATACAAAAGGTAATCACGGTCTATATCCCGGTCAATATAAGTCTAGTGAAACTAACCGTGAATCATTCAAAACTCTAGATTATTTACAACTCTATGGACTGTCAGAATACTCCGTGCGAGCATTCAAATTTGAAAGCGGGGGGCATCTAAACATTTTGTACCGAATTATGTACTATCGGTATTTATTACTATAGTAATTTACTTAATGCTGGGACTGAAGGGTGACTTTTATTATGTACAAAATTTGGTACCGCAGGACTTAGGAGGTTAGACATAAATAAAAATACTTTAGTAGACTATCATTTAAAAAAATAAGTTGGCTGAAAATCGATTTCAAACTGACATGGGTCATATTAACACTAAGCTAATTACATGTATATGGTTTGATACACTTATTTTAAGTGAGCTTAGCGACGGACTAAAAATACGTGAGTTAAACCGCATAATTAGCTTAGTGGGTGAAAAATGTTATGTATTTCCCTAACTTGGATAAATGAATTCCTGCATCCACCCACGACGCTGACCTCTCGACCTTTATTCTGCAACTAGTATACACCCACGTCGACTAAATACAATACAAATGCAACGCCTGTGCTAAAACTCAGGAAGTAATTATGATATTATCATACATATCGCTCGCTTAGTGATAAACGGGGACAAGACGAAAAACGAGAATTGTGGTAAAAGGCGTTTAAAGATTTCTTCGTCAGCGCTAAGTCAATATCAATAGTATTATATCAATCGAGACACGTCCCCTGCTGGGGGCCTAGCTGAGAATGCTATAATCACTTAATACACTAATCTTTATACACTAAGTAGTCACTTAATGGTCTAAAATGGTCGGTTTTTTGTCATCTGTCATCATGCCTCACATTCTAACGTTATGTAAGTGCGAAAGTGACACATGACATGACAAGTGATAAAAATGCGACCATGATACCGCCGCTGGAAGACAGATGCCACGAAAAGTCACTTGAGTATTTACATACACTTGAGTATTTACATATACCTACTTACGTTTGTATTTATTTTATTTATTTATTAACAAGATATATACAGTGGTACTACGTAAACGAAATTAATAACTAGCTTAAATCTAAAATAGGCCCTTGAGGCATTGTACCAAGGATGCTGGCGGCATTTCCCCGCTGTATCGCAATGCTGATACGTTGTGCGAGAAAGCCGCCAGCTCTTCGGTCACCAGTTACGTCAACCAGACGCTTCGCGATTTCTGCAAACAACTTATGCGCGCTGGGACCCCATGGACCTAGAGTTTCAAATTTAAACTTGTAATTTCCCGAAATCTCTAAGTGGTACAAAAAATAAGTAGTACTAAACTTTAAAGTAATATTGTACACCCTGATGACATAAATATATTAAATATCTAATAAATAAATAAATCCTATTATCTACTATCAGTGTACATTAAGCTTGTACGTAACAAACCATGAATATTTCAATAAATGTAAAAAGAACCAAACAAAATTATAATCCGAGCCTATCTGGCATTTATGAATAAACTACCTTGGAGGAGAATTCCTAGAATGCAGTAATGAATTTACGTACCTCGACATAACATCGCTTATGTCATGTTTAGGATTCCGTGGTTAACCATAGGATAAGAACCCTTATAGTTTCGTCATGTCCATGTTTTCCATCGGCATGATATAGAAAATTCAGTTACATTCTACGAAAAACAAATGAGAAGCGAACCCAACAGTCGTATGGCGAGATGACGACTACATTATGTATGCCGTCGCCGAATTGCTACAAGGCACTGAGGTTTACTCGGATTTTAGGGTTCTGGGGGCTAAATATGAACCCTGCATTCTGCAATAGTAGATTAATACGAACATATACATATACAAGATGTCTTATTTTTCGTAAATCAATGTTGAAGTGTTATTCCCCTGGACGGCCCAATAAGTTTTTGCAGTCTGCAATGCATCATATATAAAAAAATATGTAACTAAATGTACGCCCCCCCCCCCTCCCTAGCCAGTCAGCTGCGACGCCCTTCATACAATCACTTACTTAAAAAAGCGCTTGTTGCCTAGCGTTAAGCGTTTCGACTTTTATTTCGGAGGTCGCGGGTTCAAACCCCAGCTCATATCAATGAGTTATGAAGTTATCGGAACTTAATAAAAAAAAAAAAAATGCATTTATTTCAGACGAATAAGTGTCCATAGTTTGTTAGTACCAAAAAAATACTTAAATAACTATATTAGTATCTAAACCTAAGTGAAGCGAGGACCAGTGCCTGATTAGGCCACTGTCCCACCTCCCCGCTACTACGCTCAGGAGGCTGTGGCGGCTGTCGCGGACTCTGCGGAGCGTCGCGGCGCAGCGCTTGCGCAGCGTCGCATGGAAACCGTCGACGTGTGCGTCAGCGAACATGCCAGACGCGCTGCAATGCCGCGGCAGCCGCAACAGCACCCTGAACGCGTCATTATATTGAACCCGCAATGTATTGAGCGAGCGCTGCGTGTATCTCGACCATAAGCTGCAGGTATACAGTGATGTACAGTACGCACGGAATAGCGTAATTTTAACTTGCGCTGTACACCGACTGAACCTGCGAGCTATCATGTTGGCTCTGATAGCTGATGTGTACGATATATCATTTAACGGTTATAAGTTTTTAGTGAACGAAACCATCGTGAGGAAACCGGACTAATCCCAACAAGGACTTGTTTTCCTTTTAGTGCCTATGCCAATTCTCGGAATTAGATATCAAGCGAACCCCAGGCTCCCAATAGCCGTAGTATGGAGCCGGGACAATCGCTAGGATGATGAAGACTGGATGTGACAGTGATTTAGCTCGTAGTTTGAAAGCAACTATCATGCAGAACCTTCTTTTAAGTTGAAGCACCAACTTAACTCTTTACATGAAATCCAGCAGTCATATTTTCATCCTTCAGGCTATTATTCTGCATCGTGGAAGGAATATTGGGATATGCAGCGTACTTTATCTACCTAAGTAGCCACATTTTATTCAAGGATTTAAATCAAGTTTGTGCACGGACTCGGTAAATATTCAATTTATTTCAGTCATGCATCAGCTTTGAGGTGCCGTTCGGCTTCAGACTATACCAGCATTACTGCAGAAAGAATGTTGCTGCCCGGATTTCTGACATTTGCGGCAGCAATGCAGTCGGCAGCAATATGAAACTGCAATACTAGTACAGTAATGCTGCAGACTGCATTATAAATAGAAATAAATGTAGATTTTACTTTTAAATGTTTCGATCAAATGACTTAAGTGAAGTTCACAGTTCATTATAAATTAAATTTAAATAATGTAAAAGAATAATAAACAAAGTTACAATAAATAAAATAAATAAATATTAGGGGATATCTTACACACACTTACAAAAGACGCAGCCACTCTCAAGAGATTAGCAAAGACCAGGAAGCTGAATGCCATGCTGACCGCCGACGCCCATTAGATGGGCATGGCACCAAAAGAAGAAGATCTTACACAGATCAACCTAGCCCCAAACTAAGCAAAGCTTATACTATGGGTATTAGGCGACAATATACATACTTATATAGATAAATGCAAAAATTTTAGTGATCCCCAAACTATTATTTTACTTTATAATGCCTTTTTAGATCGCATTTAGAATTCGCATCGGTCGTTTGGAGTCTTCAATATTCGGTGCATATTAATGCCATCGAAAAAATCCAAAATAAATTTATTAAATGGATGAAATATAGATTTAAATTGTTTGAGGTTGAAAACGTGGTAAGTCTCCAGCTGCGCAGGGAGCGAAAAGGTGAAATCTTTCTGTTGAAACTATTAAATAATCTAATCGAGTCGCAATATCTTATTAGCAATATTTCATATAGATGTCCTAATTCCCGAACTAGATCAAAAACTTTATTTGCCGTTCCACTCTGTCGTACGAAGTATTTCATAAACTCATATCTAGTTAGAGCAATGAATGTATAATTCTAAATATTCCAATTTCGATGTGTTCAATATGAAGCTGGGTAAATTTGTTAACTTAATGAAAAAAAAAAAAACAAAATTAGCACTTAATAACTAGTTACCTAGCCTACTTATGTAGGTTTTGTATTGTACCTTTTTTTTATTTTTTTCTCTCAAGCATAAGTTTCAGCTAAAATTCAAGTTAATAGCTTTTGGTTTGTCTGATTGCTTTGAATAATTACTTTTCTACATTTTGTATTTCATTAAGTTCCCTTTGAGCTTTTCTGCCTTAATTAATTAGTGGAAACTGTTTTGGCTTGTTTTATTAATATTAATTCATATTGTGTAAGATTGTAAGCTGTTTGTTTCCCAATTAAAAAAAAAAAAAAAAACATACTTATATACATAGAAAACACCCATGACTCAGGAACAAATATTTGTGTTCATCACACAAATAAATGCTCTTACCGGGATTCGAACCCAGGACCATCGGCTTCACAGGCAGAGTCACTACCCACTAGGCCAGACCGGTCGTCTAATATGATTGATCTAGTTATGTTTTTCTCTTAATTTGCATTGCTCACTGACTGCTATTATATTGCACACGTAGTAGGTCTCTAGCCGTGAATGATAGACCTGTACCAATAACTTCTGAGGTTATAAGAATATTAATGTTGCTTATTTTTTATATATAGTTTCCAGACCATATACTAAACCTAAAAATAATATTTTGTGTCATCCTAGGTATTTGCTTAGGTAGAAATTTAGGTATTTCTTTTTTCAATCAGCATTCTGTAAAAAAAATATTCGAGACGAAATTCTTTGTTTCCCTGTAAAGGCAAAGTGGCTTCCGACGTACACACGCATTTTGTGTCATTTTCATCCACGGGTATAATGGCATTTAATAAATACCTAATATTGATCCTAAAACGCCTAAAAAAATATTAGAGTCGGTAAGTGAAGTGTTGTACTTTACAGAACATTGTTATATGTTATTCAAACAAATCTGTGTCAAATTCATCCACCGCTTTTATTTAAAAAAAATTTTTTTCTAATTAACATCCTGTATCTGCCACAAAAAAAAATTCATATTATTAAGTTTACGTCTACAATATTATAATACCACATTGAGACATCATTCATAATTTGGGTCATTTTGATCCACGGTTTTTTTACTATCTGGCAAAATAAAACTCAATTGAGCAAGAAGGGCGTGCGCGGGGAAGGGTACCTACGCGGGTGGGGTGCTTATTATACTTGCCGCAATATCAGCTGGCGACTGAGATCTTAATAATACTATCTCCTTTACCCTTGTTAAGACCAACCAAGAGATGGCATTATGAGCTGTCTCGCCACTTAGTTTTGCGATACAGTGGATTTATTTCATTCGGAGGCATAATTACATTGTCTTATCAATCTTACCGTAGTAGGTATATAAATATAATTAAAAATAAACTGTAGGCTGCACTCCTCATACTGACCAACATTTGTGACGTTCCTAATCAAAAGGTACCACTTTCTCTGACAGGTTATTTGTATAAAGATATAATCAAATTTCGTCTTTATGGTAAACGACAAAGTGGTACCTACCTTTTGATTGAGAATGTCACATCAGCGACTTAAAAATTACTTTTGTTTCGATTTTTAGTAGACTTTTTAAGTTTATTTTAAGACGCAATTTATTGTGATTTTTGTTATGTTTAAGCGTGGCAAGCAACATTAATTACATTGATGATGATGTTCATTAAATACAATATTTTTTCATACTATACTGAACTGTCACCCTATACATGAGAATGAACAGCGCCCTCTTGACAATGATCATATATTACTGGTCAGGCTTTAATATGTGTCATAATTTAGTAAAGTCCCCTTTGTGGATTCTAAGTTTCCGAGTTACAGCAGTTTAGTGAAAGCGTTTTTTTTAAATATAAATTAAGGGTTGAATAAAGAGGAAAGAAAATTTGATTATTTTTGCGCTACGACGCACGGTTTAGGAGATACAGCCCTATAAAGTTTTTTTTATTGTTTTTTTCTTTTTTACATTGTGTTTTTTGTATATTACTTTGGGGTTTCATAAAGGGGAACTAAAATTTAATTATTTTTGCGCTACGACGCATGGTTTAGGAGATCAAGCCCTATAAAAAAAACTCTTTTTTTTGCGATTTTTTTGTATAAATTAATGGTTACATAAAGGGGACCGAAAAGTTGATTATTTTTGCGCTACGACGCACGGTTTAGGAGATACAGCCCTATATAGATTTTTTTCTTTTTCTTTTTTACGTTTTTAAATCTTAATTAAGGGCTTCTTAAGGGGAACGAAAATTTGATTATTTTTCGCTACCATGCACGGTTTAGGAGATACATCCCTAAAGTTTTTTTTGTTGTTTTTTTTTTCTTTATTTGTCATTGCGTTTTTTGTTATTACTTTGGGGTTTCATAAAAGGGAACGAAAATTTTATTATTTTTGTGCTACGACGCACGGTTTAGGAGATACAGCCCTAAAATGATTTTTTTCTCTTTTTCTTTTTTTCGTTTTTAAATCTTAATTAGGGGCTTCTTAAAGGGGAACGGATATTGATTATTTTTGCGCTACGATGCACGGTTTAGGAGATACAGCCCTATAAAGTTTTTTTGTTATTATTTTTTTCTTTCTTTTTCTTGTGTTTTTGTATATTATTTTGGGGCTTCATAAAGGGGAACGAAAATTTTATTATTTTTGCGCTACGCCGCATGGTTTAGGAGATACAGCCCTATAAAGATTTTTTTTTTAAATTTTGCGTTTTTTTAAATATAAATTATGGGTTGCATAAAGGGGAACGAAAATTTTATTGTTTTTGCGGTACCACGCACGGTTTAGGAGATACAGCTATATAAAGTTTTTTTTCCTGGTTTTTTTTTTGTTTTTTTTTTTAAGTATTAATTACGGGTTTCTTAAAGGGGTTTTTTAAATTATTTTTGCGCTACGACGCATGGTTTAAGAGATACAGCCCTACAATGATTTTTTTTTTTAAATTTTGCGTTTTTTTTAAACATAAATTATGGGTTGCATAAAGGGGAACGAAAATTTTATTATTTTTGCGCTACGACGCATGGTTTAGGAGATACAGCCCTATAAAGATTTTTTTATTGTTTTTTTTTTCTTTTTTTCTTTTTTACATTGTGTTTTTTGTATATTACTTTGGGGTTTCATAAAGGGGAACGAAAATTTTATTATTTTTGCGCTACGACGCATGGTTTAAGAGATACAGCCCTATAATGTTTTTTTTTTTAAATTTTGCGTTTTTTTTAAATATAAATTATGGGTTGCATACAGGGGAACGAAAATTTTATTGTTTTTGCGGTACCACGCACGGTTTAGGAGATACAGCTCTATAAAGTTTTTTTTTCTGGTTTTTTTTGTTTTTTTTTTTTAAGTATTAATTACGGGTTTCTTAAAGGGGTTTTTTTTTTATTATTTTTGCGCTACGACGCATGGTTTAGGAGATACAGCCCTATAAAGATTTTTTTTTTAAATTTTGCGTTTTTTTAAATATAAATTATGGGTTGCATAAAGGGGAACGAAAATTTTATTGTTTTTGCGGTACCACGCACGGTTTAGGAGATACAGCTCTATAAAGTTTTTTTTCCTGTTTTTTTTTTTGTTTTTTTTAAGTATTAATTACGGGTTTCTTAAAGGGGTTTTTTAAATTATTTTTGCGCTACGACGCATGGTTTAAGAGATACAGCCCTATAATGATTTTTTTTTTAAATTTTGCGTTTTTTTTAAACATAAATTATGGGTTGCATAAAGGGGAACGAAAATTTTATTATTTTTGCGCTACGACGCATGGTTTAGGAGATACAGCCCTATAAAGATTTTTTTATTGTTTTTTTTTTCTTTTTTTCTTTTTTACATTGTGTTTTTTGTATATTACTTTGGGGTTTCATAAAGGGGAACGAAAATTTTATTATTTTTGCGCTACGACGCATGGTTTAAGAGATACAGCCCTATAATGTTTTTTTTTAAATTTTGCGTTTTTTTTAAATATAAATTATGGGTTGCATACAGGGGAACGAAAATTTTATTGTTTTTGCGGTACCACGCACGGTTTAGGAGATACAGCTCTATAAAGTTTTTTTTTCTGGTTTTTTCGTTTTTTTTTTTAAGTATTAATTACGGGTTTCTTAAAGGGGTTTTTTTTAATTATTTTTGCGCTACGACGCATGGTTTAGGAGATACAGCCCTATAATGATTTTTTTTTAAATTTTGCGTTTTTTTTTTAAATATAAATTATGGGTTGCATAAAGGGGAACGAAAATTTTATTATTTTTGCGCCACCACGCACGGTTTAGGAGATATTATATCTATATATATATATAGCTATAATAGCTCTATAAAGTTTTTTTTCCTGGTTTTTTTTTAAGTTTTAATTAAGGGTTTCTTAAAGGGGAACGAAAATTTGATTATTTTTGTGCTACGATGCACGGTTTAGGAGATGCAGCCCTATAAAGATTTTTTTGTTGTTTTTTTTTCATTGTGTTTTTTGTATATTATTTTGGGGTTCCGTAAAGGGGAACGAAAATTTTGTTCTTTTTGCGCTACCACGCACGGTTTAGGAGATATAGCTGTATAAAGATTTTTTCCTGTTTTTTTTTGTTTTTTTTTTAAGTATTAATTGATTATTTTTGCGCTACGATGCACGATTTAGGAGATGCAGCCCTATAAAGGTTTTATTTTTGTATTTTTTTTTTCATTGTGTTTTTTGTATATTAGTTTGGGGTTCCACATAGGGGAACGAAAATTTGATTATTTTTGCGCTACAACGGTTTAGGAGATACAGCCCTATAAAGTTTTTTTTGTTTTTTTTTTCATTGTGTTTTTTGTATATTACTTTGGGGGGGGGAAGGATTCCGTAAGGGGGAACGAAAATTTTAATATTTTTGCGCTACGACGCACGGTTTAGGAGATACAGCCCTAAAATGATTTTTTTTCCTCTTTTTCTTTTTTGCGTTTTTCAATCTTAATTAGGGGTTTCTTAAAGGGATTTTTTTAATTATTTTTGCGCTACGATGCACGGTGTAGGAGATACAGCCCTATAAAGTTTTTTTGTTATTTTTTTCTTTTTTTTCATTGTGTTTTTAGTATATTACTTTGGGGCTTCATAAAGGGGAAAGAAATTTTTATTATTTTTGCGCCACCACGCACGGTTTAGGAGATATTATATATATATATATATATAGCTATAATAGCTCTATAAAGTTTTTTTCCTGGTTTTTTTTAAAGTTTTAATTAAGGGTTTCTTAAGGGGAACGAAAATTTGATTATTTTTGTGCTACGATGCACGGTTTAGGAGATGCAGCCCTATAAAGATTTTTTCCTCTTTTTTTTCTTTTTTGCGTTTTTAAATCTTAATTAGGGGCTTCTTAAAGGGGAGCGAAAATTTGATTATTTTTGCGCTACGATGCACGATATAGGAGATACAGCTAATACAGCCCTATAAAGATTTTGTTTCTTTTTTTTTCATTGTATTTTTCATGTATTACTTTTGGGTTACATAAAGGGGAACGAAAATTTTATTATTTTTGCGCTACGACGCATGGTTTAGGAGATACAGTCCTATATATTTTTTTACAATGCATGTGCTCGAAAAGTGCGTTTCCTACGGAGCCATATCGTGCGGAAAGTACTGCTTTTCCGCACTAGTGCTTTTTGTTTTCAATTTTTTTTACAGTACATATGGTGCTACTTTCTCGCACTAGTGCGGAAAAGAGCACTTACCGTGCATATGTCGAAAGTTTAAAGGGCCATATGTACTGTAAAACGTACGATACACGTGCGAATAGGTAATTCGCAACTCGTGTCGATTTAAAACACTCCTTTTAATAATTAAACTTATTTGCCATGACATGTTTTTTTATTTACTCGCACAATGCATAGTAAAACATTGTATGATACACGTGCGTAAAGATGATTTCCGCACTTGTTGCATAAATAGCAATTTTTTTTATCAAAGAATGAAAGAGTCACGGTATTAATAACCAAATTTTACTTTAGTGGTACCTTTTCCCTATCACTGTCATAAATGTATGTGGTGTTCACGTAAACGCGATATTTTTAAGATTTCCCTGCGCAATGTTGCCAGCTCGCTCGCAAATCAAACATGTACTTAAGTTCTTTTGCATAATGGTGACATTGTACAATATCTATGAGTTTTAAATAGGTAAAAGATAATTCGACGCATTCTTTGCTTGTTTGTTGTTGTGTTGTTTGCGTAACTTCTTTGAATAAGTTGCGTTAATTTGGCGCACAGGCGAAGTAAACATGCGTTGCGTACGGCAAGGTCACGCCGCGGCCCCACCCTGCACGGCCTCCGTTGCCCATTCAGACCGCCCGCTAGCTTCGTTTGAACGCAAATAATATTTTTGTAATATTTGTTTATGCAGTGGATGCAAGTGACACAAATTCATACATCTTATTTATCCCGCATTTCAAATTAATAAGATGTAAACTCTAATATCTTTAATATTCTTTTGTAACGGTGACAGCCTGTTACAACAAAATCATCAAATATCTTATGAAGCTATGCCTTAATAAGACACAAAATCATTTAATGGACCTATTTAAACGATTAAATTCGACCTAAGTAATTTTTTTTAACTCTAATTTTTTTTTGTGTCATTTAGAATATTATGACATAGTATCAGATTGCAGCGGACGTAATTGACACAAACTATGTTTTCAAACTAAAAACACTATCCTAAATGCAACACAGTTACATGTTTTCTCTCGAATATTTTTTTTCTCCAAGATAATTCAAAATAAAAAATAATTACCACAAAATAACAAATTACTAGAAAAGCAAATTATATATATGACACAAAACAAAATGTAAGATTTACATCTTAACAAAGTATTCATAAGCGAAAACAGAATTGACTTTAATATTTTTATAACCTAGGGGTCAAAATATAGCCAGCGGTACAGGTCTATGAGTACGAACATGCGTTCGTATATCAATATATGCATATATATATATGCATATATGCAATATATGCATTGATATACCAATGATGCTTTGAACTTTCGTACTCATACACGGGCATTGGCACCGACCGACACATCGTGTTAATGCATCTCAAAGATCCCACGTTCGCCAGATGTGATCATGACGTCATCACGCACTTGCATTCAGCTTTAACGACTGCATTCGTTGTTTATTTATCTGTTAGTGGCGAGGTTTGTATATCGTCTAGTACAACACAAGCCTTATTGAGCTTAAGGGGCCCACTGACTATTAATCCGCCGGACGATATCGGCCTTTTAGTTAGAACAAAAAAAGACAGTTCCGAACAACTGACAGCATCACATCAACTCAAATTCTCGCCATACTCGGACGCGTATTCTGATTGTAAATTGTAATAACAGGCTATGAAGTTTGATCTGGATTTATTATGGACATGATCTGTCAGTATTAAAATCAAAAGTAACATTCTTTCAACCAGAAACAATTTATATTTTGTTATTTTCTTGATGGCTTATATTATTACAAATAAAATACATCAGTCGGTTAGCGCGTGAAAGGTGTCAATGTCAACATAATGCCAGATTACTTACCAAGGGCGGAAAGTAACGCATTTACTCTCAAAGCCCACGTGGTGTAGCGTGGAGGCACGTCCCGGGCGCCATTATCTCGGGCTTACAGAAGAAGATGGGATAAGTAAGGTGAAATGTTAACTGGAAATGAGAATAAAAATATCTTGCTAAAAACATGCTTTCAAAAGTACTGTGTAAAATATTTGTGTCTAACGCTGTTTAGATGCTATGCTTTTATAAAATTCTTTTCGTGGCACTTACATCATTTTATGTGTAAAGGTGTGCAAACCATTATGAAAATAGGTACCTAACTGCTTATTTTTAGGGTTCCGTACCCAAACGGTAAAAACGGGACCCCATTACTAAGACTCCGCTATCCGTCTGTCCGTCTATCCGTCTGTCCTTCTGTCTGTCTGTCCGTCTATCCGTCTGTCTGTCAGCAGGCTGTATCTCATGAACCGCGAATTTTCACAGATGATGTATTTCTGTTGCCGCTATAACAACAAATACTAAAAAGTACGGAACCCTCGTTGGGCGGGTCCGACTCGCACTTGGCCGTTTTTTTAGGTTTATGGACCCTCAGTTCAAAAAAAAAAGAGCACCACATCTTTTCTACTTTTGAAGGAATTTACCAAAAATGTTTTATCAAATCAAAAAACTTGCAAAGAAATCATATACATACTTATTTTTGAATTTTTTTTACCACATGTTACCGTTGCGCGTTGGCCAATTGACAGTTAACTTAATATCTAAAAAGAAAACTGTAATAGATGTCATATATTAAAGAAAAAGTGACGAAGCCCTCCAATGGTGAAGGCCGGATTCGAACCGGCGTCTAGCTATCGCGGCTAACGCCATGAACCCCTAGGCCACCCCGCCACGGCGGTGCCCGTCCGAATTTCTCGACTATATGCCATCTTAGTAAGACTAGGCGTCTTTGACCAACTCTAAAGGCAAGCAATTAATTTAATTTATTTATTTTAATTTAATAATTTGATTTGTTCCCAAAGTTGATCTTAAAAGAAGTCAAGTTAGACATTAGTCATTAGTGTCATTACTCACTCTTACATAAAATGATACTTCATAAAACAAATGACTGTTTAAACTTGTTCCAATTGTTTCATATTCTGTATCGATGACGATGACGTCGATGACATTAACACATGTTATTAATAACAAAAATGGGTTTATAAAAATATTTTTACATTATTAGGTTGGTACCGATTTAAACAAGTTGGTATTGTATCCATTTTAATAGTATATTCAACAAGTATTTTTTAAATTGATTTAAAATGAACAAAAACCTCAACCGAAGTTAAGTAAAATGTGCCATTTTCAACCAAAAGGGTACTTATTGTCGCTTGTCAGTAAGGCGCTATTTCCATATAGCTTCAATTAGAAATCAACCTTATCAACAAGCGACAATGTGGTACCTTTTGGTTGAAAACGTCACAAATATCAAATGATATGACTTGCCCGATGTCAGATGTCAAAAGTAAAAAAAATTTGGCCCACGATGTATACAGATGTACAGTGTAGTGCATAATTGTTTTCCATCTTATTTTCTCGGAAACGTTCGTATTTGTCATGCTACTTCAGTCAGGCGTGTCTCACTCCGCGATTTTGTCGCGTCGCTACAAGTACCTGCCGCCGCCTCAATTTTGAGGTTTTGTCATAGTAATTGCCGCGCACCGCTATGGAACGGACGCCTGCACGCGCTTGCGGCGCCTTGCGCGTAGTAGTCGCGTTTTGTTAGGGAGTGAATCTTCTGTACCTAGTACTATTATATATTCTGTGCTTCAGTCAACCTCATTACTTTTTTTTTTATGTGATAGTCAGCAAACGAAATTAGCGGGACTTAATCGCGTACAAACTTACGTTTTTTATGGCCTGACGTTTCGAACGTGACGTTACGTTCGTGGTCACAGGCAGACTGGCGAGGAATTGTATCAACATCTTCTTGCTCATTACTTTTTGTTCCGATGTTCCGAGACTGACTGAAATAGCAAGACATGTTCGTACGTTTCCGTGAAAATACGATGAAATATATTTATGCACTACATCTGAAGTGAATAATTGTTTTTCCATCGTATTTTCTCGGAAACGATCGTATTTGTCATTCTAGTTCAGTCAATATCAGTACTTTTTGTTCCGAGACTGACTGAAATAGAAAGAAACGTTCGTAAGTTTCCGTGAAAATACGATGGAAAATAATTAATTATTATGCACTACATCCTATACTTTAAGGGGATCCCATGCCCCAATGACCTTCGATTTGAATCCCTTAGTTTTCTAATGTTTTTTGTAGCTTATCATATTAACAGCAACGGATTTTAGCAATATAGTATCCCATATTTACTTCAAAGTTCATTGTTTTCGAAATATTTGGCATCAAAGTTGAACAATTTTAGGCCAAAAAACTGGTTTTCTGGCCATAACTTTTGTGTTAATTAGTTTTAAATTAAAACCTTAAACAAATTTTTCGAGACGTCTAAGACGAACCCAAATATGTATATTTCGTATAAATAAGAAGTTTCGTCTTTCACAGCAATCGAAATACGAAGAAAGTGTTTTTTTAGACAATGTTTAAAACAATCATAAATAAATAAGTATTCATTTTTTTCACAATCCGGTAGACAAAAATGGAGATAAAAGATTGAAGAACCGATAGCCGCTTGTCTTATAATTCTATATGTAGTGCAAAAGTAGGAGATACGATTCAAAACTTGTCAAAAATCGATGAAAACCTCAGGTAGCCCCTTAACCAAGCAATGCATTTTGATTCCTTTTACTACGCCCTTCACACGCCACGTAGCGTAGCCAATCAAAATTAACAAGAAACTATGTGTAATAATCGCTGCGAGGTCCTAAACGAAGCGCTTAACTGTGATTACTAGCTGTCTGCAGGAAATAAATATTATTACAAAACCGTACTAGCAGTAGTGTAAGACCCATATTGGCTATGTGCGAACTTGGAGGTGGTGGTGGCGGTGGGGGGTGGGGGGGAATGTCTGTATATGTTCGCATAATTATATGAGTAGGTATATTTTAAATGCTTTTCCCATAAGTAACACCATCCTAACCTTTCATTTATGAGTGGTGGTCAAAAATCGTGCGTTCATACCTTGCAGAATAAATAATTTACGAAAAAAATGCAAAAAGACATTTATACAGACAAGAGGTTAATGTGTTTTAAAAAGTCGGACACTCAAGCTAAAACTAAAACCTCCATAACCAAAAGACGTCGAAGCCATTAGCGATACTTTCTGCTTGTTTATTGACTGTGGCGCTGTCAGACTGAATCAAGGCTAATTAGTAAAAATGGCTGCCGCGCCACAGATACAAAAGGTCGCAAGTTACGTGGAGATGTTTGAGAGGTGAGCTTTTGTGTAAATAAGGATTGGGTGCGATGATATCATTGTCTCAGTGCCAGAGGAGCATGCATAGAATTATTGTTACAGAAAGCTCACTCTATAACTTTGGAAGGGTATATTAAAAAATCCTCTTGTAGTAGTTGAGCGAGCGAAGCGAAGATTTTCGTTTCAGCTTGGGCATAAATTTTTTCGCATGTCCGGAAGATATCCGGATGTTCTTTTCTTCACGCATTTCTCAAAGGCTATCTACTAGTGAGGTTTCTTCTGGGACCTACCCTACCGACATGCAGTTTATTAAACGTTATTTAACATCGTCTAATAAAGTTTTATTAATGTCTTTATGTTATTGTATTGTAAGTACCTAAGTACTGAATTCATCATATATGTGTGTAGTGGTCAAAAATCGTACGTTCAAATATTGGTTGCGCTGTAAAGAGCAGAAAAGATCGTTCTCCAAAATAAAGGCAAAAATAAGAACTAAAACTTCGGTCAGGATCCTTATAATACACAGACAAGAGTCAAACCACCTTATAATTTATCTCTAATGCCTTCATTATAATTAATAAATTGTATAGTACCGAATTCATAGTTTCCAGTTTTATATTAATGTTATTGTTTTTATACCCATCTGACTTTTCTGTGTTATCTGTTCTGTGTCCAGGGGCAACAGTCAAATAATATTCAGTGTCTTATTTGACAATGGCATGCAAAGGTCAAATTAAATATACCTAATAACTAATAATGTTTTTAGGGTGACCTACAAAAATATCAACGTTTAGCGGGGTCAACCGATTTATTGACTGGCATAATTATCTACTTTATATCATTTTATCATAATTTTAATATCTTGCGGAGCGAAGCGCGCAAAAATATCTGATTTTTTTTCTACTCTAGCACTTATTTGTATATTAAAGCTGCCAGTGAGATCGAAAATAAGAAGTGCGGCGCGCGGGGCCCCAGCGCAGTGTTCTTAGGATCCTAACAGCAGTGTTTAGGAGTATTCATTAGTATTTTATACAATCGTGATATAATAGAGAGCTTTTCAGTCGAGTACCGTGTTTAAGCAACGAAGCTTGCTGAGTTGCTTAAGTTAAGGTACGAGATTG
The DNA here is from genome assembly GCF_947568885.1 of Cydia strobilella. Classification (NCBI taxonomy): domain Eukaryota; kingdom Metazoa; phylum Arthropoda; class Insecta; order Lepidoptera; family Tortricidae; genus Cydia; species Cydia strobilella. Next base: position 13,916,647 of record NC_086059.1, on the reverse strand, counting down.
ATAAGCTTGATTATATCACTATTGTATACAATACTTTTTCTACGAGACAAAAAATAATACTTTCAACTAGTAGAGTCATATAAGTAAACAAACCAAAAGTATACAGCTAAGATACGCGAGCTGCCGCAGCCCGCGATACCTCGCGGCACGGCCGCCGGGCCCGGCGCCCCCGGCGGGTTGGTCAACGACACCTCCTCGTAACTCATGAGGCCCTGGTACCTGCTCCTTGCTAAATTCAGTTTTAACACAGTTTTTTTTCTTGATTCTGTGCACCGGTATATAATTAGGTGTAATAATTAGGTCTTATTCTCAGGATTGAGTTTAAAACTCAAGTTTGTTTCGTTTTGTAACTACGGCCCTTGAATTTTAAGCCTTATTATGTAACTGTTGCACAAAATACTATTATAGAGCGGTAAGAGCATGTCATATTTAATTATTATTTTTAGTACCTCATTGTCAAATATTATTACAGGTATACAGAATAACGATTTCGCTTAAAGATAGTTAAAATGTATAAAAGGAAAGCCGATATTTCATGACTGTAAAAACCAACAAAGGCAGCCGGGCTAGTACATGATTGACGCGAGAGTATCTCGCCGCGACATAGACCCGTTAATTCATACAGTTAGTTAAAGACGGGTAGTAGATACTGTCCCGCCAATCATGTGCTCGGCCTACTGGAGGAGATATAATATAGATATATATAATGGCTGATAATATCTTAGGATATAATGTTAAAACAACAAATATTTGACATAATCACAAATCACTACTTCACCTACATATTTAATAATCATATAATAGAAGCTCTCTTATAATAATTAAAGCTCAGGAACCGCAACAATTCAACCACCATTGCGGCATTTCATCTCACACTCAGTAAAAACGTCATCTCGACTGATACTAGAAATGAGGTAAAATCTAGGATTTTTATTTTTTCTTTTTATTTTCTTTTTTTATTTTCTTTATTGGGGAAAAAAACAGATACAGGCCAGTGACAATACACAGATAAGATTATAAAATGATAGGTTTAGCATGCATCCAAACACAATTCCCACTAGGAGTTCAGGCATTAATTTTAAGACAGCGTTGTAATTGGAACTTAAACAGATATCCCTACTAAAACTAAAACTACACAACTAAAACTAAAACTAAAACTAAAACGAAAACGAAAACTAAAACGAAAACTAAAACTAAATCTAAATCTAAAACTAAAACTAAAACGAAAACTAAAACTAAAACTAAAACTAAAACTATTTTTTAAGATTTACCTTTGATAAGCTGAAAATCCATCTCAAACTTCAGACTATGGCAGATGACTGAGCAGAAACCCATAGGACGGGAAATCCTTGAAAGGAAGTGGCGTTGGATCGGACACGTACTCCGTAGGCCGGACAGCCATCTGGCCAAGCAGGGTCTCCGCTGGAATTCGGCTGGCAGTAGACGGTCGGGAAGGCCGTGTATCGCGATCAGTTGAGAAAGAGGCTGGCTCAACTGGACTCGACTGGAAAGAGCTGGAAGTAGCCGCTCAAGATCGGGACAAATGGAGGATTCTTCTGCGAGCCCTATGTCCCTAATGAGGGATGACAGGAATGCATCATCATCATCATGCATCATCAAGCTGAAAAAATCTCAAGAGTTATAAAATATTAGCGCAATTACGAGTAAATTATGATCGGAGACATCAGCGTAAATAATCAATGAATTGAAACGAATAAAGATGTAAAAAATACTATTTCATTGCTGCACCAATATTCAGCAAAATTACTCGGTAAACTTAGTATTTTTTTGCAGATTCCATATTCAATGGAGATTTTCCCGACGAAAGCGATTTTGAATAACTAGCGTCGAGTGGAAATATGACACATTCTTGGTAAGAAATTTCTTGATATTACTTTGCAGAATTCTTGGAACAATCTTGCCACAAGGTATACTACGCAGGAATTTTGTCGATTTATGATTTATCTTTCGATTTCGACTAAATTTGAGATCTTTGAAAGTTTTGACCATGGAGACTATACCTATATAAAGGAGCCAAATCTCTATGTATGAAAAGTGTCCATCAAAAAACAGTAATTAGGCGGCGCCACCATTCACCGAAATACTACCAAAAACAACCTACGTAATTTGGTCGGGTTATTTGTTGGTTCATGTCATACTCATGTCCCAGAGCCTAACTAGCGCCACCGGAGAGATTAGGAACTATTATTTAAAGCTGAAAGCGGTCACTTTTGCAACAATTCTGCCGTAAGAGATTGGCATCCTTTCTATACCATCCATAGTTTTGGCCTTATTTTAGGTTATATACACCGTGGGCCCATATAACCCGACAGATTTTAACCACGCATTCCTAAGGTCATAAGGAGCAAAAACTGTTATTTATGAAATATGAGTTTTGGCCAATTCGGCAATTTTTTTTTTGCGTACATGTGAGTGTTTTCTACACACGACCCTTTTTTTTATATCTTGGCGACAAAAAAAACATTGCAACGCATAAGTAAAGTTTTTTATATTTATTTAATTAAAGATAAATGTTGCTAATTTCCTTTAAATCTTTAATGTCTGTTATGACTTAACCAAGTCACAAAGTGGCAGCGTCGCAGTCGTCTTAAAAGGCGTTTTTCACTGAGTTATTACATAAACAAATTTTCACAAGAATTAGTATTTCTGCAGCGTATTGTACCTAACCAAAAATATTGGAAGATTAAGTCTAACATTGAAGACCTGGGGGCCTAGACAAGATGGTAATCCTACATCGAAAACGCCAACAACGATAACAAATGCTACGAGAAGTCACGAGACTAATTATATACATTTTTAAAATTTAGATTAGATTTATCAATAGTTATTAGTTACCTTGGTTAGCCCCCTCTGATCCCAGCTACGTGATAACTATTGTTAACTATTTATCGACCTCCTAGTCTACTCAGTAGTGGCCCTGACTATGAAGCTGAATGTCCCGGGTTTGAATCCCGGTAAAGGTATCCTTATTGAGCTTACTATGACTATTAGGTTGTGTAAGATTGTCCTATAATTTCTTTTAAAATGAGTAGGTACATATCAGACAGTTTGCTGGGTAAAACATACACTTAACTTACATTCAAAAACACTGATTTAAACTTTCACGATTTTTACTCATTATTATGCACAACGACGGGACTTAATCGCGTTTTGATGTTTTAAATTTACCTTCGACGTTTCGAGGACGGCGTTGTCCCCGTGGTCTTCTCCGACCCGCCGTCCTCGAAACGTCGGAGGTAAATTTAAAATTTATTTTACGCGATTAAGTCCCGTCGTTGTGAATAATACATTCAAAAAGCCCAAAAATTATCTCAAAGTACTAGACTCAATAAAATATTCGACAATTACCATTTCATTTTCCTTATTTGCCTGCCACTGTCTTGAAGTATATTAAATTTATTAAGTACCTATCCTTACGTACTTCATCTATTTTCATTTGAAACCTTACTCTTAATATAACAAGGTTATTTTTCCAGTAACATAAGATACGCGTCTCTTTACTGGCAACACAGAATTGCCGTTTCTCTTATTTAGTGTTTGTTTCAAGGGCCTGACCATGGAGACTGTATATAGGAGCCAAATCTCTATGTATGAAAAGTGTCCATCAGAAAACATTAATTAGGCGGCGCCACCATTCACCGAAATACTACCAAAAACAACCTAAGTAATTTGGTCGGGTTATTTGTTGGTTCATGTCATACTCATGTCCCAGAGCCTAACTAGCGCCACCGGAGAGATTAGGAACTATTATTTAAAGCTGAAAGCGGTCACTTTTGCAACAATTCTGCCGTAAGAGATTGGCATCCTTTCTATACCATCCATAGTTTTGGCCTTATTTTAGGTTATATACACCGTGGGCCCATATAACCCGACAGATTTTAACCACGCATTCCTAAGGTCATAAGGAGCAAAAACTGTTATTTATGAAATATGAGTTTTGGCCAATTCGGCAATTTTTTTTTTGCGTACATGTGAGTGTTTTCTACACACGACCCTTTTTTTTATATCTTGGCGACAAAAAAAACATTGCAACGCATAAGTAAAGTTTTTTATATTTATTTAATTAAAGATAAATGTTGCTAATTTCCTTTAAATCTTTAATGTCTGTTATGACTTAACCAAGTCACAAAGTGGCAGCGTCGCAGTCGTCTTAAAAGGCGTTTTTCACTGAGTTATTACATAAACAAATTTTCACAAGAATTAGTATTTCTGCAGCGTATTGTACCTAACCAAAAATATTGGAAGATTAAGTCTAACATTGAAGACCTGGGGGCCTAGACAAGATGGTAATCCTACATCGAAAACGCCAACAACGATAACAAATGCTACGAGAAGTCACGAGACTAATTATATACATTTTTAAAATTTAGATTAGATTTATCAATAGTTATTAGTTACCTTGGTTAGCCCCCTCTGATCCCAGCTACGTGATAACTATTGTTAACTATTTATCGACCTCCTAGTCTACTCAGTAGTGGCCCTGACTATGAAGCTGAATGTCCCGGGTTTGAATCCCGGTAAAGGTATCCTTATTGAGCTTACTATGACTATTAGGTTGTGTAAGATTGTCCTATAATTTCTTTTAAAATGAGTAGGTACATATCAGACAGTTTGCTGGGTAAAACATACACTTAACTTACATTCAAAAACACTGATTTAAACTTTCACGATTTTTACTCATTATTATGCACAACGACGGGACTTAATCGCGTTTTGATGTTTTAAATTTACCTTCGACGTTTCGAGGACGGCGTTGTCCCCGTGGTCTTCTCCGACCCGCCTCCGATACTACCAAAAACAACCTACGTAATTTGGTCGGGTTATTTGTTGCCTTATATGGTTCATGTTATACTCATGTCCCAGAGCCTAACTAGCGCCACCGGAGAGATTAGGAACTATTATTTAAAGCTTAACGCGGTCACTTTTACAACAATTCTGCCATAAGAGATTGCGATCCTTTCTATACCATCCATAGGCCTGACACTCTTTGATAGAGAAATATAGTCTTATTGCGATTCCTATAAGAGGAAAGAGAAAATAGTGCCATGCTTTGTCCTTATCACTGACCGGGTTTTTTTTCATGGTCGGGTTATGGCAGCATAGGCGATGGCGAAATACCGAAATTTATAAGAGTGAAAGAGAAAAAGGATTATGCTGCCTTACATTAACCTGTCAATACATGAATATGTCTTTCTCTTACCCCTGGTGGCTCGGTTTCATGTCTATAACTATTATACTATATCTGTGGTTTGTTTCGAACAATTCTATTTTAGTCGCGAGATCTCTGAACTGATGACCTACTTTGGAACCTAGGTTGTAGAAATACTTATAAAATAATCTATTCATATATAGAGCTAACTACAATTTCTTACCAATCTGGGACTAAAATACCTAGATACCAGTTAATCTTCTCTCAATGGACTACGATATGGGGTTCTTCAAATAAAGGTGGTATGTGCAGTTTATCAGCAACGCTCATGTGTGATATATCTGTAGTTGCAGACGTATGGACGTCTGAAAATTGTACTTAAAACAAATAAATTTTGCATAACAGTATTAAGCAACGAAAAGTACCAGATACAGTTAAAAGAGTTTCATGTAATTTAAGCATGTCAAGCGTAGCTTCAATTGTACTCGTATCCTCCTAAGTCCTGCGGTACCAAATTATGTACATAATAAAAGTCACCCTTCAGTCCCAGTATTAAGTAAATTACTATAGTAATAAAGACCGATAGTACATTCGGAACAAAATGTTTAGATGCCCCCCGCTTTCAAATTTGAATGCTCGCACGGAGTATTCTGAGTCCATAGAGTTGTAAATAGTCTTTTCAAGACTGACAGCAAATATTTATTATGTGCAAAAAAATGAACAAGAGGCCTCTAGGACTATGATATGATATGATATTTATTTATTTCATAATATTACATTACATTATAAATTATTATGTCAATATAGATATAAGAATTAATATTATGATCGTCAAGAGACATACGACATATTAAAACAAACAATACAAGTTCATGGTTTCAGGAATTCGTCCATACAATATATAGTATTTTCTAGCAGTATTTGCTTTAGTTGGGACTGAAATTCCGACACACTGGCTATGTCTTTTTTTTTTTTATTATTTATTGAGAAACAAACAGTCTTAAAATAAACATAAGCAACTTAGCTAATAGCTACAAATTGATTTTTTATATACCTATAGTTTTCTAATTCACATATCGAGGTACAATTAAAAAGTAATGATAAATAGTGCAAACTTGTAGTACCTAGTAGTTGTACATAATCAAAACAATAGTATACCTACTAATACAATAGCATATAAATGTATAAAAAAGAGAAAAGACTTATACTTATACTTTTCACTTACTTAGACTTAAATTACTAAGATTACAAGTACTTACTATCGGGTTGCTTGCAACATTTCACCCTTATTTTAATAAAGAATATATTTCACACTGGCTATGACTTTAAAAAAAAGCTGCGACTTAGGAGGGTATGGCAGCGGATATCATTGTGAACATTGAAGTGTTTTGTGTATTGGTAGTTGATTTAATACAAATCTTTGCTTAAATCAACTACCAATTCCCTAAAAATATCTCAATAAATAATTGACTCCATTTTGAACTAGCCTGTAGCAAATGAATATTCGTATTGTCTTAAGTTTCGACATCAAAGCGATTTGCGTTGCACCTTTACCGCTCGTATCGTTTTATGCCCGATTTGTTATATGAAGGGTTATGGGTTTATTGTGCGGGTAATGCAAGGTGAAACGGTTTTCAGGTCAATGGTCTTTCACAAATATCAAAACAGTAATATCAGTTATGAAAGGAAAGGTCATAGTGAGGGATCAGTAATGAATAAAGGACGTATGTTTCCTCATATTTGGGCCCTAGCCAAGTTCACAATCGTTGATAGGAAACTCCAATCAAATATTAATGTCGTGAAGAAATAAATAAAAAGAAGAAGAAGAAAAGAAAGAAGAAGTAAATAAGCGTAGAATTCTATCTCTATACATAGATAAAAACTCACTTATAATAAGTTTTAAGCGAGCTTTGCTAAAACATATTTTTAATAAAATCTAAGCATTAAAGTAGGTATTGTTAAATATATTAATAACGGGTCACTCACGTATTTTAAGTCGAAAAACCCTCGACATGTTTCACTCCATACTGAGGAGTGTCATCAGGAGCTTGCGTTGACGGTGACGGCATTAAAGTATTGTTTTACCATATACCTTACCGTTAGGAATAGTACATTACGATACAAGTGCGAAAATTGGAAATTCGCAACGTGTGGTGATAAATTATATCTCAAAATAGGTAAAGGAGTTTTGGTTTAAAATAGACCTTTGCGTATTTTGATTTAGTTTTCTTTTTTTTAAGCTCGTTGCATATAAAAGTACTTATATGAAATTACAGCTAGACTGATTAAGTCAAAGATACATATAACTCCGTAATAGATGGATACAGTCTAAGGAAAAAACGTGCCTCGAAAATCACGAAAATTTGATTCTCGATCAGATGGCGCCACTAGTTTTGCCCTACACTCGTATAGAGGGCGTTGACTGTTTCGTTTGTTATTTATAATTTTAACGCATACCATTGAAAGAACATGGGTCAAAATCATATAAAAATAATTAATGCAAATAAAAAATTCATTTATCCATATTTAAATACATTTTATCGTATTTTTATAAATATTTATTTTTAGTTTTAAAGTGTGTCGACAGATGGCAGTGAATTTACTGGGGTTACAAAATTTACTATGACAGTAACGCTCTAGTATAAGTTACTCTATGGATTAAGTTAACATATTTTACAGTACATATTATGGTGGTACTTTACCGCACTAGTGCGATAATACCTATTAGCACATGTATCGTACAACGGTTTACCCGTTAAAGCTAAAGTATGTGTAGGTTACTCTATGGTTTACTGAAGGTGCTGGTGCTGCACTCTGGTGGCAGAACATTGCTGTAAAGCGCAAAAGTTTTAAACCTCAGGCTTAGTCTGAAAATATCCACTGTTTTGCGTAACCATTGAAAGAAAAAGTTAAATAAAACTTTAGGGTTGCCTACCTATTTTTAGAAAAAGGTTTAAGTGACTTTAATTTTGTATTGCCTTATTTTCCTTTTACATAATTGAATTTGTAGGGTTCCGTATCAAAAATGTATAAAGGAACCCTTATGGTGCGACTGTGTCCATCTGTCTGTCACATCGCAAAATATTTCGATAAAAGAAGGAAAAAATACAATCACACCTCTTTCTTGATATTTTTTTATAAACAATATACATTCGAGCGTTTTTCGACTTAAAATACGTAAGTGACCCGTTATTAATGTTTAATATACATCCGAATTTAGTATGCAATTTCGCCTGTGTGTGTGTATTATACTTAGAATTTTCTATGAGATTAATAAATAAATAAATATTAGGGACATCTTACACAGATCAACCTAGCCGCAAACTAAGCAAAGCTTGTACTATAGGCACCAAATAAGTAATATGTTAAATCTTGTATGTAAATAAATGTTAAAAAAAATAAGTAATAGTATTATCATTATCATACTATGGGTGCTAGGCGACGATATACATACTTATATATATAAAATTGAATACATACTTAAGCGAGGTTTAGACTACACAAGAACTTGCATGCAATTTACGTTACATTGCTGACTACTGAGGTAAACTGCATTCAAAATGTTTATCAAATACCACAATGTAATGAAAATTGCATTCAAGTTCTTGCTAGTCTAAACCTCACTTTATATACATAGAAAACACCCATGGCTCAGGAAGAAATATTTGTTTTCATCACACAAATAAATACCGGGATTGCCTCCATATACGTCTCTTTATTTCCAAAACTAATATGAATTTCATCATGAAATTTCAGTGGAAGGTAAATATTGATATTTTGACAATAAATATGTATAAAACGCAAAATCATAAAATTGTCACTTGCCTCAGTATACTTAGGAGATTAACGATTAATGTCATTTTAGCTAGGCCTACTGGTAAAAAAAAATTGTATTTATAGTTGCATCAGTTGCATGATATTGTATCTACCGCATACGCGCCTTGGCATCCTTAGCTGTAAGGCTGAGATCGCACTGCGATTATTTTTTTGCGGTTTCAGAACCGCAAAAAGTGTAACGTTGGACATGCTTCATAAGCGCTCGCACTTAAAAGACTGAAACCGCAAGAAATTAGACTGAATCCGCAAAAAAAAACCGCAGTGCGTTCTAAGCCTAAACTTAGTATTCGTCGCCTACAGGCAAAACATAGTGATCGCAATATTATGTTTTATATTTTTTAAGACCAATACTATGTACCTATTACCTATATCATAGAGTAACTTATACTAGAGCGGTACGGCGGTGGGTATTTTGAAACCCCAGTAAATTCACTGCCATCTGTCGACACACTTTAAAACTAAAAATGAAGATTTATAAAAATACGATAGAATGTATTTAAATATAGATAAATGATTTTTTTATTTGCATTAATTATTTTTATGATTTTGACCCATGTTCTTTCACTGATATGCGTTAAAATTGTTAAATAACAAACGAAACCGTCAACGCCATCTATACGACTGTAGGCCAAAACTAGTAGCGCCCTCTGAACGAGAATCAAATTTTCTTGATTTTCGAGGCACGTTTTTTCCTTAGACTGTATCCATCTATTACGGAGTTATATCTATCTTTACCTATATTAAACGAATAAATGCATTCTGATTCTGATTCTAAGTTCATGCATGTGACTGAAATAAAGAAATAATTGAAAGTTTGCACGGAACCCTCGGTTCATTTAACCGGTTTTTTTATAAAGAGCTAAGTTGACCTAAATTTCCATAAGCTATTTTCGAACATAACGATTTCGATGAAATTTGCTATATGGGGGTTTTAAGGGGCGAAAAATCGATCTAGCTAGGTCTTAATTTCTGAGAAAACGCGCATTTTTGAGTTTTTAGGGTTCCGTACCTCAAAAGGAATAAACGGAACCCTTATAGGATCACTCGTGCGTCTGTCTGTCTGCCTGTCTGTCTGTCTGTCTGTCTGTCCTTCCGTCTATCTGTCCGTCTGTCACAGCCTATTTTCTCCGAAACTACTGGACCAATTAAGGTGAAATTTGGTACACTTATGTAAGTTTGTGACCCAAAGATGGACATGTAACGTAAACAAATTAATTTTAAACAGGGGGCCACTTTTGAGGGGTAAATGAAAAAATTAAAAAATAAAGTTTGTCAAACTATATTGTGTTATATATCAAATGAAAGAGCTCATTGTAAGAATCTCAAATAATTTTTTTTGTATAATTTGAAGATAAACAGTTTAGAAGTTATTCAAGAAAATAGGCAAAAAATTACCATTCCCCCCTTAATCTCCGAAACTACTGGGTCAAAAATTTTGAAAAAAATACACAAAATTGATCTTTACCTATAGATCACCGGAAAACCTATTAGAAATGTGCAGTCAAGCGTGAGTCGGACTTAATTACTTAGGTTTTGATCCTACTCCTACGGTTTTTTTAAAGACATTCACATAAAATACATTGTTTAAATTGTGTAATGTACGGAACCCTTGGAACGCGAGTCCGACTCGCACTTGGCCGGTTTTTAATATGTTTTCCGAGCAAAGCTCGGTCTCCCAGATATTATACATTGCTGGGGGATATCCACACAACTAGATTTCCATCGACTTGCTGTTAATTGCTTGCTGCTAATTACTATGTTATTTATATTAATATTACTGCTAATATTTGGCCACAGAAGTTACCAACACGCCTCATTGACCATGAATGGCGAACTTTCCACTCAGCTAATGAGTTTTGTTTGCCGTAAACAAGGTGTAAATAATTCATAACTTCCCAAGTTAAGTTCCCAAGAGGCCGCTTCTGATGATACAGTTTGATATGGTTTTTATCGTATTTTGATACGACCTTGATCGTGAGCATCAATCAGCGTTAATTTGCCTATCTGATTCAGACTGCACTAGCATAACTGCTTTATTACTGCAACGCGACATTCACATTACTGCCATACAGTCGGCAGTAATGTGCCGCAATTGTAATAAGTGATGAGTCGGACTCGCGCACGAAGGGTACCATTACGCAAAAAATAGTTAAAAAGTGACGTTTGTTGTATGGGATCCCCGCTTAAATGTTTATTTTATTCTGTTTTTAGTATTTATTGTTATAGCGGCAACAGAAATACATCATCTGTGAAAATTTCAACTGTAGCTATCACGGTTCATGAGATACAGCCTGGTGACAGACAGACAGACGGACAGAGGAGTCTTAGTAATAAGGTCCCGTTTTTACCCTTTGGGCACGGAACCTTAAAAATCGATGTTTCTGCCCGGCAGTATAATGCAGTGGCCAAAAATATCTTGTTGCAAAACTACTGTAGTAAAAAAATAAAATAAAAAAAGTATTAAGTAAGATAGTAATCCAATACGATAATACTACATACTACATTCCTGCCGCAAATCTCAAAAATCAATGGTACTGCGACATTAATGCAGTAATGTTACAACTTACAGTTAAATACTGCAGCAGTAATACAGGTGTAGTGAATCCGAACAGTACCTTTAGTGGCTGACGTTAAATTGGTGCTGACGAAATGCAATCAGTAGATATCTTATCAAGCATTTCAATCGCACTTATTGGTGTGCTTGAAATGCCTGTTGGCACGATTAAAGGTCGTGTCAAAATAAGATGAAAATCATACTTAATTAGTAAAACAGAATTGGCTACTAAGTTATCAGTGTTTATACCACAAGTAACTCGGGATACGCAGGTAAGTTTGTAACTTGGACAGTTAAGTAACTGTACGGAAATAAATAACTACTAATAATAATAATTCAGCCTATATACGTCCCACTAAATAAATAAATAAAAAAAATATAAAATATTATGGGACCAAAGCTTTATAACTCAGTACCGACCGATATAAAAGAATCGAAAAGTGACACAATATTTAACAATAAGCTGAAATCGTTACTTGTAGAGAAGGCTTACTACTCGATCGGCGAATTCATGCTGTCTATGCGAAATGATCATTGATCCCATATCGTAACTTCTTCCAAATTATCAACTTATTATTGTGAATATTAATTTTATTTTTATTTTATTCTTAAGAATTTAAATGACTTGTAAAATGTATTTTATTTTTACCAATAAAAGATCTGTATCTGTATCTGTATCTGTATCTGTATCTGTACTGCTGGGCAATGGCCTCCTCTCATGCGCGAGAGGTAGCTAATGCGGATTTCACATACATTATTTTGAATTTTTTCGCAGATGTATGCAGGTCTCGCGATGTTTTCTTCACCGAAAAGTTAGTGGTAAATATCAAATGATATTCCGTACATAAGTTCCGAAAAATTCATTGGTAAGAGCTAGGATTTGAACCCGCGACCTCCGGATTGAAAGTCGGACGTCATATCCACTCTGCCACCGCTTATCGTCACTAATAAGCATATAGATATTGCACTAGACTTATATTGACTGTGATTACCTTTTGTATTTATTTATTTATTTAATCTTTATTGCACAAAAGAAAAACCTTACAGTACAAAAGGCGGACTTAATGCCATAAGCCATGTATTATTTATGAGCTCCCGAAATTTTTGTTATTACATGCATCATGTTCACGGGTGACTCATATAGATATATGTTTGTACGTATGTATTAAATTCTAGTTTCTCCTCATTCTTGGAATAAAAACCGGCCAAGTGCGAGTCGGACTCGCGCACCGATGGTTCCGTACTTTTTAGTATTTGTTGTTACAGCGGCAACAGAAATACATCATCTGTGAAAATTTCAACTGTCTAGCTATCACGGTTCACGAGATACAGCCTGGTGACAGACATACAGACGTACAGACGGACAGACGGACAGACGGACAGACGGACAGACGGACAGACGGACAGACGGACAGACGGACAGACGGACAGACGGACAGACGGACAGACGGACAGACGGACAGACGGACAGACGGACAGATGGACAGACGGACAGACGGACAGACGGACAGACGGACAGACGGCCAGGCGGACAGACGGACAGCGGAGTCTTAGTAATAGTGTACCCTTTGTGTACGGAACCCTTAAAAACAGACTAGTGTTATCGTTGTCCGAGTCTTTTTGTATTTTATACAGCTCTCGTGTATTTTACGGCAGAATTGATAATTTGTTTTGGGTACTTCGAAATACTTTTCTATCTGAAAGCTTTGTTCAAAGAAATAAGAACATGATAAGGGTTCCAGCTTCTGGGAATAAAGGAAAAGAGGTTGTCAAGTGAACACAATGTTACAATATCTGGGAGACCGACCTTTTGCTCGGAGCAAATTCATTGAAATCGTTAAAGCCGTTTCCGAGATCCCCGAAATATATAAATATATATACAGGATGGCTAAAATATAAGTGCATTCCCGTTGCCAGAGAGCAGGATACTGAGCAACTTTTACTACGGGCCAACCAAGAAATCGCGAAAAAAATTTTACCCTCCCATAGAAAATGGACTAGCCAAAATGTATGAAACAGCCTTATTTTTTTTTCACGATTTCGGGGTTGGTCCCATAGTAAAAATCCCAAAACCTTCCGGCAACGGGAGTGCACTTATTTTTAGCAACCCTATAAATATATATAACCAAGAATTGTTCGTTTAATAGTATAAGATTGAGTTGAGATGTTCTTAAATCTTATACTAGATCTTTCGCTTCATACATCATGAGCATTTCTTGAACTTGCTACTTTTTAATTTTGATTTTTTCAGTGATTTTTTATTGTAGTCTAAATTACAAACGAATTTCACTTTCCAATCTACTTAGGGAACCGACTGAGTTACGCGGTCCGTTTTGCCTCTTTTTTTTCTTGCCTCTTTACTCGTTAACTTGTCTATTATAGTTAGTTAACGCTATCTCTACTGAGCTCGTTCACTTACGTACTAACAATGGCATTATGTTAAACAAAAGCCATTATGTCTTTTGTGCCTGAGCGCGTGGCCTTTGTGCCTCAGGCTCCCACACAATAGCCACGCGATCAGGCACAAAGGCCACGCGCTCAGGCACAAAAGAAATAATGGCTTTTGTTTAACAGAATGCCATTGTCAGTACAGGTAAGTGAACGAGCTCAGTAGATAGACCGCATACTATACAAAGCACATAATATCCTAATAAATTTAACTGGCTATTTAAACAATACAATTGACATAAAGACCAGTTTAGCTTTGACCTCCGATTACTCATATTTATTTTAAACCTACAGGTCACGTTATAATAGGCATTCTGATTCCAGTCTATGAACAGAGTTGCTTAAGACAAATACGCTGCGGTGCCTTGTATTTGTACTGCGGTTTGTGACTGCCTTTAATACGCTGAGTTGTGTTCTGTGTGCATTGGGTGTGTAGTTGTCTACACTTAGTATGTATGTGTGTTGTGTTGACTACGAGGAAACCGCATTTAGTTCGGTTTCTTAGCTCAAAGTCCCGTCCGCAGCAAGCATGAAATTTGAGATTCGTATAGCTTATTGATGTACGATATGTAAACACAGTCAAAAAGAAGGTAATTGTTTGTATTTTTTAAACTTTAATGCATTTGTTCTGGCAAATACCTACAGTTTGATGTATAATTTTAATATTTTCCGTCTGATTTATATCTTTAATGTTGTAGTACATTGCTTTAACGTCCAGCGACCTCAGGGCTACCGGGCCAAATCAGCTTTGTTTGAACTTAGGAACAATCGTACCAAGCGGCATCGCTTGAGACAAAAGTGCATACATTACTCTCAGCATTCAAAAACTTATAAACTTTGAAAGGTTTATCTCGGAAACTATTAAATCTATACAGACAATTCTAGTCTCGTTTTGTAGCAAATTTTGTCTACTTAAAACGTAAAACGTTTTGAGAAGTTACTATCAAAAACTAGTCCTATATAGGGTTATAATCGCCTAAATCTAAAAAAAGGCGAAATTTTGGCGATTTTTTCGTTTTTCGACAAAGTTGCGTTCGGCGCTCGAGGTCTCAAACTTGGATGAATTGAATTGAACCAATATCATAAACATGTCTGCAAAAAATCAAAATTACCAGATTTGACGCTAACGATAACTACATTACAAAAGTCACTGGATTAAAAAACTATGGGACAAATTATATAGTATATACGCAGCAGGAAAGCTTGCACAGTATTACCTGGGTATATCGCCGAGGCGCGGCGCCCTCGCGCGGCGCATCTTGGCAACCGGCAGCACGCCCACCTGAAGACAAGCATACAATTAGGGCGTGCAGGGTATACGGGGTTATCGGTCATACACAGATTTTAAAAGTCACACGAACCTAAAAAAAAAACCGGACCAGTGCGAGTCGGACTCGCGCACGAAGGGTTCCGTACCCTTACGGAAAAAAACAGCAATAAAATCACGTTTGTTGTATGGGAGCCCCATTTAAATATTTATATTATTCTGTTTTTAGTATTTGTTGTTATAGCGGCAACAGAAATACATCATCTGTGAAAATTTCAACTTTCTAGCTATCACGGTTCATGAGATACAGCCTGGTGACAGACGAACAGACGGACAGATGGACAGCGGAGTCTTAGTAATAGGGTCCCGTTTTTACCCTTTGGGTACGGAACCCTAAAAACCGGACAAGTGAGAGTCGGACTCAGCAGTTTGCCCCGGAACCTCCGAAACACGACACCCTTCGGCCAGAAGTCGGCGCACTCGATGGTCTCCTGCAGCTTTACGTATTGCTGCAGATTTACTGTATTGTCCTGAAAAATTAACAGCTTTAATTTTCTAAAATGTGTTTGGGCTAACTACACAAATAAACAGCTATCTACGGAGATAGCTGTTTATAGTTTTCTTCATTTTCTCTCATTTTCATTAGGGAATAAAACTAAGCGCATCATTTGTATGCTACAACGGACTTGCAATACGAGAGCGAAACAATAATTTTCCGGAACGCTCTCAAAGGAAAACTCATTCGAATTTCACAAACTAATCTCAATGTGACAACAGTCGCATGACATCTCGCTCGTACCTACTTAAAGTTAAATTAGTGCGAGCGAGATATATTGTAGGTAAGTGGTGTCAAAATGAGATCAGTTGGTAAACACGAAATGCCGCTCCAGCCTTATCGTGCGAATAAAATTGCTTTCTAATATTATTTGTCTAAGGGAATTCCTTTGAAGTTGATTGAAATGTTGATTATTGCTGGGAAAATGGCAGATAACAGTAAAATTGAAGTTAATTAAATTCTTACCTACTCGTGAAAAGTAAGTTTAAATCTTCTCGTGTCAGAGGAGTAGGGTTAGAGTTCATAAGCGCATTGTAATATGTGACGTTTTCAACCAAAAGGTACTACATTCTCGCTTGTCGATAAGGTTGATTTCTAATTGAAGCTATATGGAAATAGCGCCTTACTGACAAGCGACAATACCCTTGGACTTCCGGTTCGAACGCCATCTTGATAGTAGCCTCGTGATTAAATCCTTTGTTTTTTGCTCATTAATGTTGTTTAAAGTGTAATATCGATAGCTTTATTATACAATAATCTAATGTGGTAGTGTGCAGTGAATGGAGAATTAATCTCAAAGCGTGTTTAACCACCATTTTGGAGTCAACGGCCGGTAGTCCACGTGCTTCTCGTAAAATCCAGCTATCGGTTTTACGAGACAACTACAACAACCACCGAACAGCGTCGTGCTCTAAGAGCATTTATTTTGTTCCTACCCTTTTACGTGACATTGGCTACGGGCAACACCGCCCTCAAGTCCATCAAGAAAAGAAAGAAAGACAATACCCTTTTGGTTGAAAATGGCACATATGCCTATTTTGAAATTAAACTATCTTTAATGTAAATAAAATAAACACGGGGCTCTGTGATTCATCTAATGACCTATAATTTAATGCCATAGGTATCTACTTACAACAGGGGGAGGGAGGTCCAGGTCATACCAGCCGCTTAAACTGAAGACGCTTCGAATCTGATCACCGCCACTGGAGGGCTTGGTCACTTTTTTACAAGATTTTTACAAGCATCTATTTCATTTCACCTGTCCCGTTGTTTGTCTGTGTGTCAGTGTGTAATCAATCTATAATCTTGCAAGTTAAATGTGACTCATCCCCCGGTCCGATCCCCCTCGGCTTCTCGGATTCATCCCCCCGTTTCCGATAGAGCTGAAATTTTGCACGCATATGTATATCGCCCACAGACCTGTCATTTTTAGGGTTCCGTACCCAAAGGTTAAAAACGGGACCCAATTACTACGACTCCGCTGTCCGTCTGTCTGTCTGTCACCAGGCTGTATCTCATGAACCGTGATAGCTAGACAGTTGAAATTTTCACAGATGATGTATTTCTGTTGCCGCTATAACAACAAATACTAAAAAGTGGGCGAGTCCGACTCGCACTTGTCCGGTTTTTATGCTTAATATCGCGTGACAATTCAATATTATGATGACATGAAGCTGAAAAAATGACATTTAAAACGTAATAAATATAAGAGCCTCGGTAGAGAGTATCATTTCGTTCCATTTGGTGTTGAAACTCTAGGTCCATGGGGTCCCAGCGCGCATAAGTTGTTTGCAGAAATCGCGAAGCGTCTGGTTGACGTAACTGGTGACCGAAGAGCTGGCAGCTTTCTCGCACAACGTATCAGCATTGCGATACAGCGGGGAAATGCCGCCAGCATCCTTGGTACAATGCCTCAAGGGCCTATTTTAGATTTAAGCTAGTTATTAATTTCGTTTACGTAGTACCACTGTATATATCTTGTATGTAAATAAATTAGTGATAGCTGATCTGATGATGGTGCTGAAAGGTGACCATAAGGACTTTATAATAAAACGACATAGCTTTAGCGCTTGACTGTATCTAGGTACCTAATTTTAATCTAGATCTACATAAATTTACTACGAATTTTGAACGTTATAATTATTAAACTCGCCTCCTTCATTTTCTTACTTTTCAATTAAGCAAAATTACATTATCTCTCTATCTAGATATATCTAATGTCTGTTTTCGGTACTAATTAAAAGTTTTAATTTAATTAAAACTCTTCTTAGACGTGATTATTCTTCGCATTGATGGAATTATACATTAATTTTCTTACACTAATTTAGGCAGACTTGTACCATTTTATTAAAATAAATAATATATGACATAATCGAAATATACCCATGGACTTTAGTGGAACACTAAACAAAGGTTTAATTACTGGATTACAGCACCTAAAGTAATTTCAAAATTAGTAATTAAACTTTATTTAGCGCTCCTCTAACTTTGTCCATGATTGTATTTATTTTATTAGTACTTCAATATCACCTATTCTGGCATGATGTACAGTCACCTGTAATAAGCTTATTTGTGGTATTTTCTATAAAAAGGGACCTTATTGTCGATGACGCTTACGCCATTATAAACGATGCTGCGATATAAATACAATGCCTACAAATGTGCGGCGTAAGCGCCATCGACAATAAGGTCCCTTTTCATAGAAAATGCCCCATTTGTAGAGCGTGTCACATATTTTTGCGGCCTTCGAATAGTAACATATTATTGCAGTATACTTAAGGAATCTTCTGTACCAGCCCTATTAACTTCTTATATGTGTATGATTAGATTAGATTAGATTAGATATTTATTCTCATAATATGAAATTACATTATAAATTATGCTAGACTAATCTACATGAATTTATATTATGATCGTCATGACTAGGTATTTACATAACATTATTTAATAAATTAATAGATCAAATCAAAAAAATGTCTTACAAATTTTAAATTAAATTAAAAATTAAACTTTATGCATTCATGTCAAAAACAAAATACGGGATTATTAACTAAGTATGAGTATCTCCTATTGATCGTCATGTTCTAAATAATAACTAGTTATATACACATTTCGTTAAGAATCAATAAATGAGAACATGTCAAGTTTATAAAATTCAAGTTATGAGAATCCTGATCGAATTTTTAGTACCTATTCTCTTTGCATTTTTTCGAGAACGAATTTTTCTGCTCTATTCATCACTACCGATAAATTTAAAACCGGAAATTACTGTCTTGGGTAAGGATGCTCCCTCAACTAGGGAAGACCAGACTGAGTCCCCGAGAGACCTCCCCAAGGTCCTACTTAACATCAAAGGTCTGATAGGATTCCTGGAGCTGGGCTGGCAGGACTAGCCCACCCCCCATGTCACGCAAAATAGGCGCCAGTCGTCGAGTTGCGGAAAATCGCCCGAACTACAATACAATACAATACTGTCTTGGATAAGAACCTGAACTCACGGCCACTGGATCGCTATCTCAGTGCGCTACCATCTGAGCTACCAAGACCTCACTATAGACAGCGAATCTTTCCAACATATCTGTCCAATATTTAAATTTATTTCTGACGATCACAATGTAGATTCTTATAAATTGACATTAATGTAATTTGTACTGTAATCATATGTTGTGAAATAAATATATCTAATCTAATCTAATCATATGGACCTATAGGGAGACCCTAGCGACATCTACCGTAAGAGTGTTACACTTCTACCGGAGTTCCAAGTCATATTGGAAATTCACCAGTTACAATATGACCCATACTAAAATGTGAGTTCAAGTCTCACCCAAGACAATAATTTTTCCACTTTTAAATTTATTCTAAGCTTAATAGCATCGTAGTAGTTTCTGTTTGATAAAAATCGGACAAGTGCGAGTCGGACTCGCCCACCGAGGGTTTTGTACTTTTTAGTATTTGTTGTTATAGCGGCAACAGAAATACATCATCTGTGAAAATTTCAGCTGTCTAGCTATCACTGTTTATTAGATACAGCCTAGTAACAGACAGACAGACAGACGGACAGACAGACGGACAGACGGACAGACAGACGGACAGCAGTCTTAGTAATAGGGTCCCGTTTTTACCCTTTGGGTACGGAACCCTAGAAATAATTTAGCACTACCGATGTTTTGGACCGTGAGCCAGGCGCAAATTTCGTCAGTCATCGCCTCCCGGGCGAAAACTCGTATAGCGGTTAACGGCTATGTATGATGAACCCTCGTGAACGTCAGCTGCCGCTCCGTTGGTGGGTTGAGGAATGGCAGCCACCGAAGCGCGTAACACGGTCTTTCCACCGCGATACAACCGGCTGACGATTTGTTTTATTAACAATAGCATCTAAACTAACATCTAACAAAGTATCAAACGGGAGGCGATGACGCCGATGACTGAAAAGAATTTTCTTTTTTACATGTTCATGTGACCAGCTGACGGTCTTTCCACAGCGATACAATCGGCAGACGATTTTGTTTATTTACAATAGCATCTGAACTATCATCTGACAAAGTATCAAGCGGGAGGCGATGACAAAAAAAAAATTATAGACTTTATTTGCTGCCATTCCTCAACCCACCAACGGAGCGGCAGCTGACGTTCACGAGGGTTCATCATACATAGCCGTTAACCACTATACGAGTTTTCGCCCGGAAGGCGATTGGTCATGAAATCTGTTCCTGGCCCGCCCCGTCTATTTGAAATTGGACCCACGATGTTTGACCACCACACACATAAGAAAGGTTAAGAATAGCTTGTATTCACCACGCACTCACATACAGTACAATGTACCCTGTATACTTGTATAGTTTGGTCCATAGTTTGGTCTATAGACTCTATAGGTGTAACAGTAAACAAACTCTCATTACGGCGAGCTTGGCAGGTTGGCAAAGTTGGCAGAAAATTGCGCGCCGAATTACCAACCAGCGGAAACGAGGGCACAGGATTAACGACGCAGTATGGCAAGACAAGCTTTAATAGTAGTTTATGTGGCTGATACATAATGAAAGGCATTAAAATACGTGTGTGTCTTTAACAAAGGAATTTGATCTGATTTGTGTAGCATTAATTGTATACGTAGCTATAGTTTTGATAAGTTTCTACGAGTTTTCTGTTTATAGCACGTTTACAATATTTTTCCTTAGTTTAAGTCTACTATATAGGAATTTTGTCATGTGTAGTCCTATTTTGAACCTGAACCTGTTTATGTTTTTGGGAACTCTGTCCAGTCTGTGCCTAGTGTGGGGATCACTATAACTTTTATATGTCTACAAATGGACTTTTTGGCAAATAAATAAATTTTGTAGATTTTTTTTGTATTTCTGTTAGGCACTCATTATATAGATAATGTTTTATTGAACGTGTGATCAATCAAATACCGCAATGGCAGTCGTAACATGATGTTCCTGAAGACAAAGAAAACTAATGATATTATGCGTGTAGAAAAATCAGTGTATGTACAGTTAGCAAAGTTTTAGCTTTTATCGTATAGCTTTTTTAACTTCATGGTGCACAATAAAGAATATTTATTTACTTACTTTCATATCTATATACAGTGCAGTTGCAGTGGTGCTAAGCTAACGGTTTTTCTGACTGTTCATAATTAGGCGTTAAAACACTTGTTTGATGTTTTTATAAAACTCGCTTTCACTAAGCTAAATAAGGTTTAACTCACGTATTTTTAGTCACTCGCGTGACATACCTACCTATTTCGGAGAGCGTAGTCTCTATTTTCCAGCAACAGTGCATGAGTAGCGATTATGATACCCGATACGCCATTAATGTCGTGCGAGTGACTAAAAATACGTGAGAGAATTATTAGCTTAGTGTTAGATGACTCACGACAGCTTAAATTCAACTCGCTTTCAGCTCATTTCATAAACCCACACCCCGTATTTTAATTACCTTTCATTATGTAACAGTCAAATAAACTACTATTAAGTGTGTGAGGTGTGCAATAAAGACTTGTATTGTAGTTTAGATATTGTGTCCCTACTGTTACCTTTCATTATGTAACAGTCAAATAAACTACTATTAAGTGTGTAAGGTGTGCAATAAAGACTTGTATTGTAGTTTAGTTTAGATATTGTGTCTCTACTGTTACTTTACGAACACTGCGCTAAAACTTGATTTATAAGAGGAAAATGTCGAAAGCCGAGCAAATGCAGTTCCCTTCGCCCTCTATCGCACTACACAATGAAAGCGGAGATGCTCCGTTCCATACCAAATATAATAGGGTTTTGTATAGGGTTACCCTTTGTATGTAACGAGGCGATCCGTATATTCAACTTTACTGTACAATATCTAGCTCTAACAACCGTAGGCACTGTCAATTAGTTGACATCGCAAATAAGGATAACTTACGCTAGACGGTCCGGGTCCGGGCCGAGGCGTCCACCACTTCGTTTTCAAAGGAAAATCCACTTGCAAGCCTTACTGCCAATGTAACTGCCATAATAAGCTACATTACTGTATACATAGGCGGGCGGGTCCACTTCCGCTTAGCCGTCGAACTTATCTTAATCTTGGTCATAAAACCTACTCAAAACAGCGAAAGGCATAGGAGGTAGCGATAGCCCAGGAAAATTAAGGGTTTCACATTGGCATGAGAGATAATAAGCTGGAAACTCGTATACACCTTCATTACGGCATGGCGCGTGGCTCTCTTAAAAGTCGACGAAAATCTCGTGGTCGCGTCGGAAGTTATATTCCGTCAAATGTCATAAAAGCAGTCTTTCGTGGATATAACGGTTTCTATAGCTCCAATGTTGTAAGAGGTAAGAGTTGTAAAAAATATAATTTGAAAGAAAGAAAGAAAGAAAATGTATTTATTTAACGCCACAACACATTACATATATGGAAAAGGAAACATACAGACAAAAAACATTGGACGCTTAAATAGGACCCCACTCAGCATAATTCCACAACCGCAACAACAACAACACAACAACACAACACAACAACAACAACAACAACAACAACAACAACAACAACAACAACAACAACACAACAAGTGACAAGTTATGTTTCAAACATTTTTTTTATGCGAATAGTGGTTGCGTAACTTTAAGCAACATAAATAGGATTACCTGATTCAGACTGTTGCAGCACTGCTGCCGACTGTATTGCTGCAGCAAATAAAAAAAATCCTAGTATCTACTTTATCATGTCCTGCAGCACCGTAACTCTGTAGAAGTAATGCTGTGGACCTTATACAGTGTAGAAAAAAAATATCCAACTCCTTCCAGTATTTCCTCTCTCTTGCCCCCTTGTCCAAAGTGGTCCCACTGTACGTATAATTTCGCCCTTAATAAGGCGAAAATTGTAAACTTATCTTTGACAACGACTGTACGATTATGCAAATATCAGCATTTATTAACTTAGAAAGGCGTAAAATGGCATATTACATGAAAAAACCGGCCAAGTTGAGTGCGAGTCGGACTCGCGCACCGAGGGTTCCGTACTTTTTAGTATTTATTTAAACTTTATTGCACAAAATATATACAACAATGTACAAATGGCAATGTACAATGTACAAAGTATTTGTTGTTATAGCGGCAACAGAAATACATCATCTGTTAAAATTTCAACTGTCTTACTATCACGGTTCATGAGATACAGCCTGGTGACAGACAGACGGACAGACGGACAGATGGCCAGACAGACAGACGGTCAGCGTAGTCTTAGTAATAGGGTCCCGTTTTTACCCTTTAGGTACGGAACCCTAAAAAACGGAATCGATCACATTAAGCAGGTTTTAATGAAAGGAAAATCGCTACCGCTTCCGCTTTAGGCCTCGCAACCTTGAAGCGGCCTCGACCTTGCCGGACTGCCCTTCGGCCTATCGACTGTCAAGCCTTGTATTATTATAGACTGATCATGTTATTAGGTCAGCGTTTTGTCACATAACTATAGGAAAAGTTAAAAAAGATTTTGTAGCTTTTTCAATTTTGTATAAGGTGCAGTTAGTTCTGGTCCTTCTCGGAACACATTGAGCACTGAGCGGCCAGCCGTGCGTGCCCGGGATCGCGATTGTTATTTTTAAAAACAAAATTTTATCGATGGGTTCGATCAAAAATAACATTACGCATTTTTAGAAACAATTTTCACAATAATGGCTTTGGTGAAAAATCTGATTCAAATTAATAATGCGTTTTAGATTTACACTTATGTTCGTGATGCTTTTTTATCGAGCAAAAGTTATTAATCAGTTTTCGAATCGATGAAGTCGATAAAAAGATGATAGATCTCAAAATTGTTATTCATATTTTTGGCAAAGAACTTTATTGTGTAAAATAATTGTTCAGTATCTAAGATAGGAGACTAGCCAATTGTCTATATTTCAAACTTGGTCCGACTGTCCACCTGGACACTTCTCCCGAACTCCCCATGAGATGAAAACTTGAAAAGCGCTTAACCCTGGTTGTCGGAAAACTGGCACGTACCCAGCTGCAGCGAGTGCGCTAAATGGCAATCCCGACACATCTGGAGGAGTAAGGCCACGTCAAACACTGAGCGGGTAAGGTTATGTTTACATCTTAAGGTGGGTTCCCACGGCCCGTGTTATTACAGGTCAGGCACACCTGTGGATGCCTGTGCGGCTATCCGTCGGGAGTGGGCAACGACAGGCGACCACAGGCCTCATTGGATGCGACCATTCCCACGATCTGAGGCGCGGTCAGATCTGTGAAACAAGTAGCCCTGGGAACCCACCTTTAGGGCCGGTACAGACGGATTGGGACTGCATCCCGACTGCAACTTGTATGGGAACAGCACGCCGTCGTTGCAGTTGGCGTGCAATCGGCCCAGTCAAATTGCAGTCGGGTTGCATCCATCTGTATCGGCCCTAAAGTCTGTTGTCCATCTGATAGCAATCAGAGAATAGCTAGTAGCAATTTTTGTGTTTGCTAAGAAGTGTTTTATTTCAGAAAGTTCCCGTCGGGTCCTGGAATTATGTTTAAAAAAAATGTTTGTAATGAAATTTTCCATAGAATACATTTTGGCTAATGCTTTAATGGTGACAGGTGGTTTGATGAAACCGACCCTTAGAGTAGGTACAAATGAACGTGTGGTTACTGTTTACAGGTCAAAATTGAATTTAAAACTTTTGTATCACATTTTCAATGAATAGAATATAATAGAATTTGTTTATTCATTATAAAAACACAATACAAATTTGTATCTCAAACTTACACGTATTTTAAATAATTATCGTCAAACACAAACATCATAATATTCATAATTATATAAGTACATATGTACATTACAATTTATTTGAACAAACTATGGACAAATTCTTTTACACTATTTTTTCTTTAAATCGACGTCAAATTTAGAGTAGTCATTTGTGAGGTATTCTTTAACGCTATACAGTGTGCGAGATAATAGCAGCGTTTTCAGGTGTATACGGAAAGAACACTCACTAATGTTAATATTATAAATATTACTCAGACTCCTGTCAGAACTGAGAAGACATGGCAATTCTCGTCAAATATTGGAACAGTTGCTACGCTGTATCAGTGGCGCCAGCCTTACCTCAATTTATTGAGCAAATCTGCGTGACTGCGACAATCAACAATATTTGTCAGACTCTTGTCAGAGGCGGAGGTTTATTTTCGTTGAATATTTACACGGTTGTTTGCGGACGCGTTTGCATTGTTTATATTTGAAGCAAACAACGCGAACGCTTTTCGCTCTTATGAATCAAACTATATTACTGTGATTGAAAAAATACAAAGGAAATTCGCAAGGTATTTATATAGCAAGTGTTTTACCCATATATACAGGGTGGCTAAAAATAGGTGCATTCCCGTTGCTAGGGAGGTTTTGGGATTATACTGAACAACTTTTACTATGGGACCAACCACGAAATCGCGAAAAAAAATTTGGCTGCTTGACATTTTGGCTGGTCCATTTTCTATGGGAGGGTAATTTTTTTTGTCGTTTTCGTGGTTGGTCCCATAGTAAAAGCTGTTCAGTATAATCCCAAAACCTCCCTGGCAACGGGAATGCACTTATTTTTAGCCACCGTGCATCCCTCCCTTTTCGTATCGGGGATGGTAGGCCTAGACACTGGAACTGAGGCGAAACTATTGTTAATGGAGCACTATTATGGCAACATTAACAATAGGATAAACAATTCGATGATTCGTTGGAGCGCAGGGCTTGCACGTGCCTGCGTGGCGAGGGTTGCCTGAGCTGGAGATGCCGCCGCGGCGCCGTCGCCGTTAGTTCGCGAGGCTGCGCGCGCGCACCCGGCAGGCCCACGGATAGGGCACTAACGTTACTAAATATGTGGTATTTTCTATAAAAAGGGACCTTATTGTCGATGGCGCTGACGCCATTATTAACGATGCTCCGATATGAATACAATGACGCGCGAAGCTCTGCGGCGTAAGCGCCATCGACAATAAGGTCCCTTTTCATAGAAAATGCAACATATGATGTTGCAGGGTCATTATATCGAAATATTTGCGGATGGTGCTGGTGGATTTCGCAGAAAACGTTACCTTAGGACACAATTTAGGTCTTGTCACAATTTCATGACACAATTTTGCTCACATAAATACGTTTTTTAAGTAACACTTATGTATGCTTAAAAAAAATTAATTTCAACATCAATGTGTAGTGTAAGTGTGTGAGAAATAAAATTGCAAGTGTACAGTCGTAGGCAAAAATATCGATCCAGACAAATGGCCAAAAATATGTGAACACTTCATTGTCTAAGGTGTAAGAGCGTACACATATTTTTGAAAATTTGGGAATGTATATATATATATATATATATATATATATATATATATATATATATATATATATATATATATATATGCCCTTGTCTGTACTTTATTTGAAATGTGGCTTTGGTGGGCGTCACGTAGAACCTATAATAAGACGCTCTCAACACCGTTCTGGCCGAAAGCCAAGGCATGGTCGAACTAGTCAGCAAAAAGTTGGCAAATATATCCTTTCCTAAAAGGCGTTCTTGAAGTAAATCTTCAACTTTTAACACTAAAAGAACCGACGGTTTTTAACTAATATGGGCGAGATGCTTGGTAGCCCATAAGGTAGGATTTTCTTAAGAACTAACTAATGTCGTTATTTGTTCACTAGGTATTAATAAATAAATAAAATATAGCTTGAGGTCATTTACAATATAAATCAAATTCAAAAATGTTTTGCCCCAGGTAGCAAAATGACGTAAAATGATGTCAGCGACGTCATAATGAAGGCATTATTACGTCATCATGACGTCGCTGACGTCATTTGACGTCATTTTGCTACCTGGGGCTGTCTCAAAATTTGTAAGTAAATACTTATTATCTTACCGTGCTAACAATTTATTGTGTTTTTACTATGAACTTTAATAACAGAGGATTTTATAGTCAAAATTAGTATTTAGCTTAATAATTATTCAACGATAATGTTGTGTACAATTGTAATCGTAATGTAAGTAATGTGTAAGTTGCTTATATAAGAAATATTTTACAATGTTGTTTGCCTGCATTATGTTATTGTACCTATAAAAATAAAATAAAAAAGTAAACCGCAACAGGCTTCGTCAATCTTAAACACTAAATTAAACTAGGCCAAGTCCCTACTTCGGACCGCAGCCGGCCCAAAAGTCCCCCATGATACTGGCAGCGTAGCCCCGTTGAATTGCCAAGGATGATCGTTGATCTTATGGATGGTATAGAAAGGATCGCAATCTCTTATGGCAGAATTGTTGTAAAAGTGACCGCTTTCAGCTTTAAATAATAGTTCCTAATCTCTCCGGTGGCGCTAGTTAGGCTCTGGGACATGAGTATAACATGAACCATATATGGCAACAAATAACCTGACCAAATTACGTAGGTTGTTTTTGTTAGTATTTCGGTGTATGGTGGCGCCGCCTAATTACTGTTTTTTGATGGACACTTTTCATACATTGAGATTTGGCTTCTTTATACAGTCTCCATGGTTGATCTATTGGACCAGATATGATCCGGAGCGAGGATCGGAAAAGAAAATAGTCGAGAAAGAGAAAATTACATAGGTACGAAATAAAACTATGAAAACGGATTATATCGCGTATATTGAATTTATAATACATCCCGACGTTTCGAACCCTTTACAGCGTTCGTGGTCAACGGGTGACATGAGGAAAAATTACAAAGTGCTACAAAAATACAAAGAAGTAAAATACAAAGTAAAAGTACAAAGTGTCTTCATAGTTTTATTTCATGAGTAACTATCGCGGTAACCGAAGACAATATTACATAGGTACATTAATCCCCTATCAGACTATCACAGAGGCACATCTCTAAATAAGGTAAGGTGGAGTAAAAGAAACACTGGGGCAAGGAGGTACTTCTGCGATTGCCATTCCACCTTATACAACCTATTTTCCTTTTACCCCACTCAACTTAATTAAAAAAATCGTCCATTAGCCATCACAACGTTAAAAATAACAGCAATCCAAAGTAATTCATTAAAGGTAGTGTAGGTAGGTATACATATACGGGGTCCGTTTGTTTGACATAATTATTGAAAGTCATAATGTAATGACTGTCATAATTATTATCATTAGTCATAATTCTGAAACCGTTAACTTTTCTGGATTTTCCTCAGGTTATCCTATAGATAGGTTAGGTTAGGTTAGGTTTGTTTCTGGTCGGGGAATCTGATGGCCCGAAATGTCGCCCTGCTGAGGAAGGCTCAGAGGGCGATGGCCATCAGCGTCGTACGCGGGTACCGCACCACCTCATACGATGCGGCGTGTCTACTAGCGGGAACGCCTCCTTGGGATCTGGAGGCGGAGGCCCAAGCGGCCCTGTACGAGTGGCGCAGGGACCTCCGGCTCCAGGAGTACCATCCTGCGCCCAGGGAAGTAGAGGCGCAGAGGCTCCTCGTCCGGCAGTCCATCGTCCTCCAATGGGAGGAAGAACTAGCTGGGCGCGAGGGAGGACACAGGACTGTCGAGGCGGTCCGGCCGGTCCTACAAGACTGGCTGGAGAGAGAGCGGGGCTCGCTAACCTTCCGGTTGGTGCAGGTGCTCACGGGTCATGGCTGCTTCGGAAGCTACCTGCACCGGTTCGCAAGACGGGAGGTGACGGCCGAGTGTCACCAGTGCAGCTGCGGCGAGGACACGGCGCAGCATACCCTGGAGGCCGACCCAGCCTCGCACCCGATCCGCCGCAAGCGCGCAGGGGCTCGGAGGAGGGCGTATGCCCATCTCCTCCCCCCCCCCCCACCTAGCGAGGTCTTGGGCAGCGGCGCGTGGGCGTCGCTGCCCATTACATAGGCCTCGCAGAGAAGGCGCGCGTGGTGTGCCCACGCGCCTTCTGAGGAGGCAGGGCTAGAAGTTACTCCCTAGCCCCCCTAATTTTCTATGGGAGATCAACCCTTCGCGCCTACATTATTTAAATTTGCCTTTTTTTACTAACAAAGTACCTGTGCCAGAGTATATTTATCTATTACATTATCTATTGATCATAATGTACAGTCATTTGTAGATAACTGACCTCTTCTGCATAGAAATTTGATTGCAGGTGGGTCAACCATCTGCATGTACCTAAACACTTCGTATACCTGCAAGTTAATGAATATGTTGTAATAATTTTAAATTAGTAATAATCTGAATGAAACTGTGCAATATGATTATATGAATATGAATAATATGCACCCAGACCGGTGGGCCAAATTGGCTACCGAATGGACACCGCAGATTAGCCGGAGCAGAGGCAGACCAAGTTAAAAACGGGACAGTCATGCGTCTCACTCGCGCTAATACATGTACAAAAAATACAGCTAATATATGTAAATACACATAGATTTAAGATTAGATCCTAAGTAATGTAATATTGGTATGCCCCCACGGGGTCCATGTGGAACTACCAAGAATTTGTAATACCTATAAAACCATGGTTGCAATAAATAAATATGAAATGAAATACATGTACGGACAATAACGAGCGAATACACGATAAATTAAGTATTAAATGACATCATTCAGATATCATTTTGATCCAATATTAAAACGAGATCAAATTTTAAAGTTTAATTCCTCTCTTTCAGACTGCTTTCATATAACTTAAATAAAGTATACTGTTACTGCTACGAGCCTACGGCGTAGGCGTAGGCAGCTACGGCGTAGCTTCGCCCAAATACGAAAACAACAAGTTCTGATATTATATTTGGAAGTAGAACTGTATACTTTAATTTATTGAAGAAACAAACACGTGTTTTCAAGACTACATACACCAGTTTCGCCCCTTTAGTACCGTTTGGTAACCAAAATTTCGTAACCAGCTACAGAATGGGAATCAAGAATATCAAGATTCCCAGTTTGAAGCCGGTTATTTTATTTTTATTTATTGAAAACACATTTACATGACATTACAGTGTAAAACTAATGCGCCATGAAAGTTAATTACATTTAAATTACAACTATTACTATGATATATTTACAACACTAAATCAGACATTCATCCTCAGTAATGTATTGGGCCAGCGTGTTACCGTTTGGTAACTTTTGGTAACTAGCCAGAAAATGGGAATCCAAAATTACATTAAATCAATAGGTAGGTAGGTTAGGTTCGTTAGATAGCTTCAAATGCCCGAAGGGCAAACCACCCAGAAATAGGAGCCCCTCGAAGCGGGGCTTCGTCTAGTTAAGTTTTGAAGGAATTGTTTTTTTTAAAAGAAACAGTCCGACGAACTCTAGCTAACTCCAACAACCGTAGCTACGAATCGCTAATTCAAAAGTCCCATTTTGTAACCAGTTACAACGCGGGATTTATTTTTCCCGTTTCGAAGCCGGTTACCAAACGTGGGTACAAATCGGTAATGGAAAAGTCCCAACTTGAAGTTACGAATTGGTATTTTTTTCCCGTTTCGAAACTGGTTACCAATTTTTAGTTACCAAACGGTAAAGGGTTTTGCCCTATAACCTAGAACCCGAGTCTGTTTTACAATTTACGAGTAACACGAGTATGGCTTTTATCGTGTTTTTAATACGACAACATCACTTTTTTTTCATTATTTAAAAACCCATAAAATTAACTACTTAGTTACAGTTACACTAACCAACTAATGAACTCAGTTCGTACTAAAGTAAGACTATTGAGACTTAGACAACTGTGCGTCTAATCAAGTTAAAACTTATTACTGCGTTACTGGCAACTTTGAACACATGGTCCTCTTAAGTTATATCCATTACAAATATAATACAGCAGCTTCAAGCAGGATACCTAGCTATTTTGACCTTATGATTATAATAATGAGTAATTATCATCAATGAATATAGAAAGAAAGAAAAGAAAGACAATACATAAATATTAACATTAAGACCTGTTTTAGTGTAAGTGTTGAATGAAAAATGTTGTTAGTGTAAGTTATAATATGTATGATGTGGATGTTCTTTAATAAATAAATAAATAAATAAAGACCGGTCAAGTGCGAATCGGACTCGCGTTCCAAAGGTTCCGTACATTACACAATTTTTAACAATGTATTTTTTATGTGAAACGTGAATGAAATTTAATGTCTTTTAAAAACCCGTAGGGGTCGGATCAACAACTAAGTAATTAAGTCTGACTCACGCTTGACTGCACATTTCTAATAAGTTTTCCTGTCGTCTACAGGTAAATACCTATTTTGTGTAATTTTAGACCCAGTACATTCGGAGATAAAGGGAGGAATCGCAATTTTGTACTATTTTCTTGAATAACTTCCTGTTTATCCTAAAATTATAAAAAAATGTATATGAAAAATGTAAATGTACACGAAAAGAACATGTCTAGTCACTTTTTTCGGAAAATGAGATTTTCATTTCAAATTGTAGAGCTTTTAATGAACTATTAGTTATATCTTTCGCTACCACTGTATAATATATGTAACACAACTTTTTTTTAGTTAAAAAAGACGTGGTCACGGAATTACCATACATTTTGACATGGATCTAAATTTTTAAACCGCGATTACTCAAAATATTACTAGTGACTATTAGACATGTTCTTTCCGTGTACCCTTCATATACGAAATTCTCACTACGAGCTCTTTCATTTTAATATGTAAGACGATATAGTTTGAAAACTTTATTTTTTAATTTTCTCATTTACCCCCCAAAAGTGATGTTCAAAATTAATTTGTTTACGTTACATGTCTGTCTTTGGGTCACAAACTTACATATGTGTACCAAATTTCGACCTAATTGATCACGTAGTTTCAGAGAAAATAGGCTGTGACAGACGGACAGACAGACAGACGCACGAGTGATCCTATAAGGGTTCTGTTTTTTTCCTTTTGCATTAACAACATATTGAAACGAGCAAATTACCATAAGTAATTAAACGATTGTTTTAACACCATTACGTTTCAGCTCTTACAATTAATGGTTAATTGTTGTTGTTTTTAGGGTTCCCTACCCAAAGGGTAAAAACGGGACCCTATTACTAAGACTCCGCTGTCCGTCTGGTCGTCCGTCTGTCCGTCTGTCTGTCACCAAGCTGTATCTCATGAACCGTGATAGCTAGACACATGAAATTTTCACAGATGATGTATTT
This sequence comes from Cydia strobilella, assembly GCF_947568885.1. Lineage (NCBI taxonomy): Eukaryota > Metazoa > Arthropoda > Insecta > Lepidoptera > Tortricidae > Cydia > Cydia strobilella. The sequence goes on along the minus strand of NC_086059.1, from coordinate 13,884,238 downwards.
CTGTTGCCGCTATAACAACAAATACTAAAAACAGAATAATATAAATATTTAAATGGGGCTCCCATACAACAAACGTTATTTTTTTGCTGTTTTTTTCCGTAATGGTACGGAACCCTTCGTGCGCGAGTCCGACTCGCACTTGGCCATTTTTTTTTATTTGCCGACTGTTTTCATGTCGGTCGCGAGACACGGAGATCGATTCAAATAGTATTTTTTCTACACGTCAACTATAATCTGTTACAGTTATTTAACGTCGGAAACTTTCCATATTTGCGAAATTTCCATATGGGAAAATTTCGGAAACTTCGCACTTTTTTGGAGTGTATCCACAACTTTGCAGTGACATAGTAAGGAAGTGGTACAATAAATGCTGTATTTAATAGCAATTTGACGGTTAAGGTGAGCTTAACGGGCCCACTGATTACCAGTCAGTTACCAGTCCGCCGGACGATATCGGCCTGTCAGTTGTTCGGAACTGTCAAATTTTTGTTCTAACTGACAGGCTGATACAACAGGCTGATTGATGGCTTTAGACAGACCAATACAACTATGGATGGTATAGAAAGGATCGCAATCTCTTGTGGCAGAATTGTTGTAAAAGTGACCGCGTTAAGCTTTAAATAATAGTTCCTAATCTCTCCGGTGGCGCTAGTTAGGCTCTGGGACAGGAGTATAACATGAACCATATATATAAGGCAACAAATAACCCGACCAAATTACGTAGATTGTTTTTGGTAGTATTTCGGTGTATGGTGGCGCCGCCTAATTACTGTTTTTTGATGGACACTTTTCATACAAAGAGATTTGGCTCCTTTATACAGTCTCCATGAATACAACTTTCAATTCTTCAAGAAAATAGTGTACTCCCATCTTAGAGGCCGCTAATGCATCAGATAGCACACGTATGAGTTTATCTGGTGAAGCGCGACCCATATTTAAAACATTTACACATAAAAATTTAGGGAATGTGTTCGAATCGCACTTGGCTTTTTGCCATTCGCCATTAAAAGGGTCATAACAGTTTTAGGTCCATATTTGTCTTTTCTGCACCCAAAAGTTAGTAACGTTAGTGAAATAAATGACCACTATTATAGTAGGTACACCCCAAAAACCTTCAGGGCCCGTTTTAGGTGTAATAAAAGTCAGAAGTAGAAATTAGATTTCATCGTTCTCAGATTCGTGAACAGAAAAGTTTGCTATTGTTTTTCTGTGTGAAATTATTCGCCTCCATCTTTTACAAGCTTTTATTTAAGTAACTTGCCCTGTTAATAAGTAATGTTATTATAGTTAGTTGGTGTTCACTCACTATACTGCACTATGTCTTTTTTCACGCGAAATATTCTAAGTGTTTGTTACCGCGAAAATTAACTAAGTCTTTGACACTTCACATTTATTTCCACTGTCACTGTACTCACGATTATCCGGTTCGAAGGACCAATGTTCACTCACTATACTGCACTGCACTTCCTACCTTTTGTAATGAAACACTTCACTTGACAACTTAATACTCATTTATTCCGAAACCAAATTTACTATATACGGGGCTGTGGAAAAATCTTAACAGCGCGAAGCGAAATTGGGCAACTCTAAAAACTAAACATTACTACATTCAACAGTTGGTGTGAGTCAAATAGATAGTTGGCAGTCCTCAACTGTGCGTTTCTCTAGAAACTTCCTGCCTCGCACAGCTAAACTGTGGAATGAACTGTCGCCTGCGGTATTTCCGGACCGATATGACCTTCAAACCTTCAAGAAAAGAGCGTACTCCCATCTTAAAGGCCGGCAACGCACTTACAACTCCTCTGGTGTTGCGGGTGTCCATGGGCGGCGGTAATCGCTTACCATCAGGTGATCCGTCTGCTCGTTTGCCTCCTATTTCATAAAAAAAAAATTGGAAGCTAAATTTGACCCACTTCCCGATTTCTAATTGAGCTGCCGTTTTGCATACATATGTAAATCGGATGACAATGCAATATTGATGACATATGGAGCTGATCTGATGATGGAGACAGGAGGTGGCCATGGGAACTCTGTGATAAAAAAACGCAAACTAATTGTGTTGAGGGTTGTTAGAATTGTCTCGATGAGTATTAGTTTGCCTGTGGAACGAAAAGTACAGTCAGCGATAAAAGCTTGTACCAAAAATAATTTTTTCGACAAAAACTTATTTACAGTATTCGGAGAAAATAGTTGTTTGTGCAACAAGATATTTTTTTGAATTCTTATTGTTGAGTACCGTGCAAGCGAAGGAGTTTAATAATAGATTCACGAGCGTAGCGAGTAAGGCAAAACTAACTTTGATCGCTGTTTTTAAGCAGCGAAGTACCGCTGTTCGAACTGCTGAGCTAAAAAATGTAAACAGTGTTGCTATCTAGTGACCAAAATTATTTTGAACTTTAGTGTCAATTTATTACTATAGTTTCTAGACTAGTATTTTTTATACAATTTCGGTGTTTGACGATCCTTTTGTAAATTCTTATTATTAAGTTTGACATATCTATAATAATTTAATGTTTTTAAGAATAATAATAACTGCATCAATAAATTGCTCTGATATTTAGATTAAGGTAATATTTAAAACTTAACAATTTAAAAGTGCTTGTTGCTAGGCCTATTTGAATAAAGATTATATTGACTTTGACTAACTTTAGCCTTATATATAAATACGTCATTAAATATACTTTTCTTTATTGTGGTTACAAACCAATTTACTTGAAGTAAACCTTTACATAGTTTTATCATTTTTAATTTATATATACATTTAAGATAAATGTCCCAAATTATTGAAAAATAACAATTTACATATATATATTTGTGGTTCAATTCAAAGGTAAAAGATTCTATAATTTTTTAAAGAATAATATTTATAGACTTATTTAAAAGTCAACTTTATTTTTCAAATTAAAATTGCTGGCTGAACAGTTTTGTTTGTACCATTTTAGCAAGATCACTCAGCTATCAGAACTTTATAAGAACCCATTTATTACAACTAATAATTGGTAGAAGACATCTAATTTAGTTCATTTGGCTGGATTCATGCCTGACATTGGGGATGTGATTACAAATGATATAACGGGACAAATAATTGCTCGGTTAGAATAATTAAATACATAGGTTTAGTGAATATAAACTGAAATAGATTTCATATTTTTATATATTTTCATATTTAGCATATCTGTAATAAGAAAGAAATTAATTGCATTTTATATGGGTGATACTTCTAGCGCAGGTTCGGGCTCGGCTTACTAAAGTTGTCCTTTATAGGTGTATTTGCTTTTTGTTTTTTTTTATTTATTTTTTGTTTAATCTTTAAAGTTTTGTGCAGTCAGCGGTTGAAGTGCATGGTTACTTTCTGAATGAATTCCATTCCTGTTGTGTCTATGCGGTTTTGCAGCTGGCAGTACACACTAACCTTGGCTTGTGCTGTCGGTACTTGTGTGTTGAACTGAATTTTAGTTATATTTGATTTTTGTATATTTAATTTTTATAAGTGAGAACCTGTAATTGGCTCTGTAATTCTATTGTAGCTTTAAAAATGTTTATAGCTGTTGGTTTTCCATGTATGAAATAAAAATAAAAATAAAAATAAATATACTGTTGGCGTCAAAATCAAACCCATGAAGCGCCTGCGCAAACATCACAGGCAAAGCACCACAGAGGCCAATCACCACTCGTATTAAGGTTTTTGTCAAAAATTGCATGTCCTTTATCCCTGTAACACAAGACAGATTACACGTATTATTTATATTTTCTGGAGTTTTACTGCTATAAGCCCGTTACACCCTTGATAACTAAGGACTAGAACCGAACCAGCGTCCTCTGCATTCGCGGTAGATGCCTAGACCACTCGGCCACCCGGGCCACGGCAGCATGTCGAATTTTCTCACGTAGGTACTTACCTATATATGCAATCTCTTTCTTAAGATACCTTCTTCCTTCTTCTTCTTCTTTCTTAAGGGCTTAAGCTCTGTTTTCCTAGGATAGCGGTGCCGTCTCTATACAAAAAAATTAGGGATGTACCGACTAGTCGCCGACTAGTCGGGAAAGCCGACTATCCGGCCACATTTGTAGTCGGCGATTAGTCGGCGACTACTCGGCTAAAATGGCCGATTAGTCGGCCACTTATTAGGTACAGAAAAATAGCACAAACAAAATAAATAGAAAACATTGATCAAATGTTTAATACCCAGTTTACTCAAATTAATAAAATTATACTTTATACCTATTGAGGGTGCATACGATAATTTTTGTTTATATTGTTATATTAAATTTGTCTGTAGAGAGTAGATAGGAAGATTCATTTGTTTCAAAGAAAAGGATATAGTACTATACACAAAAGGATAAAATTCTTTCATTAAAAGATTGTTAACTTACAATTGAAACAGCAAAAACAGCAATTTATAAAGTAAAATTTTGAATGAAAAATATTAATAAATAAATGAACAATGTTACACTAAAACAATGTTTATGTATACATAGCTAGGACAAACATAGGTATTGTCGAAGTATCTAAAAAGTATGTATGTCGTCGCAGTCCGTACAATTTTATGTAGTTGGTTACAATAGCAAAAGTTTTATTATGTATGTTTTTTTAAAATTAAATTACTACAAGATGATTAACCTCACAAAACGCTGGAAACTTAAGGAAAGTCAATTTTGCTCAAAATCGAATTTAAACTATCGTGAGACATATTAACTTATCTAAATTAGCGGTTTCACTCACGTATTTTTAGTCACTCTCGCGACATGTTTCGAAGAGCCTAGGTTTGCTTAAAATGCTTCATGCATGAAGTCTGTATTTGAACGAAATATTTTTTATTTGGATATTTGTTGCCGTATTATCATGTTACATATATTGTGCATTTCATTTATTAAATCAAATGTAATGTGACGCAAGGAGCAAAACAAAAGCATCCGAACTTAAGACAAAGCTGCTGCAGTGACTATCCGAATGCAAACTTTGAAGAGAGAAAATTATTTATGGATTTGGCCGACTAGCCGACTAGTCGGCCGACTAATCGGCCATCCGAGCGCCGATTAGTCGGCTAGTCGGCCAAATCAATAGTCGGTACATCACTAAAAAAATACGGCTAAATATGGATGGAGTGGAAACCAGAGCTTTACGACGTCCTCTGGCCAACTCTAAACATGTTTTTAGGGTTCCGTACCCAAAGGGTAAAAACGGGACTCTATTACTAAGACTCCGCCGTCCGTCTGTCCGTCTGTCCGTCTGTCCGTCTGCCCGTCTGTCCGTCTGTCTGTCACCAGGCTGTATCTCATGAACCGTGATAGCTAGACAGTTGAAATTTTCACAGATGGTGTATTTCTGTCGCTGCTATAACAACAAATACTAAAAACAGAATAAAATGAATATTTAAGGGGGCTCCCATACAACAAACGTGATTTTTTTGCCGTTTTTAGCGTAATGGTACGGAAACCTACGGAAGTCCGACTCGCACTTGGCCGGTTTTTTTCATAAAATAAATTAATAATAATAACTCAGAGCTTCCACATTGCTAGCTGCAGTTGACATCCGAATGTCACCCTTTTGCACAATAAAAGTTGGCTTCACATAACCGGCATTGACGCAGCCATACAACTTATATGATGTTTATTCTCAAGAGCTCGACCTACTTCTGTCTGTTTGTTTGTCCTGTCCACGACTCCGTGGAAATCAGATCACGATCAAATCTAGTTACGTCTTATGAATGTTAAATTTACTGCGAGTTCAAGCGATACAATCCCCTAAAAGTAATTAATGCATGTTCCTATTTTAAAGTAATTAATGCATGTTAGATAATAAGTAATATAATGCCAAATAGCACGTAAGGTTTATCTGTTAGTGCTGTCTGATTGATATAAATAAATAAACAGTAAAATATAGATATAACATGAAATAAAACTATGAAAACGGATTATATCGCGTATATTGAATTTATAATACATCCCGACGTTTCGAACTCTTTACAGCGTTCGTGGTCAACGGGTGACCCGTTTCGAACTCTTTACAGCGTTCGTGGTCAACGGGTGACCCGTTGACCACGAACGCTGTAAAGAAACGTCGGGATTTATTATAAATTCAATATACGCGATATAATCCGTTTTCATAGTTTTATTTCATGAGTAACTATCGCGGTAACCGAAGACAATATTATATAGATATAACAGTCGAAATAGAAAAAGACAAGTGCGAGTCGGACTCGCCCACAGCGGGTTCCGTACTTTTTAGGGTTCCGTGCCCAAAGGGTAAAAACGGGACCCTATTACTAACTAGCGGTGTGATGCGGAGGGATGAAAGTCATGTGACGAGAAAGGTATTAAGAATGAATGTGGAGGGAAGTACGAGGAGAGGAAAACCGAGGAAAAGGTGGATGGACTGTGTGAAAGATGATATGAAACTAACGCAAGTGAATGATGAGATGACGGGTGACAGAGATGTATGGAAGAAAAAGACATGCTGCGCCGACCCCAAGTGAATGGGACAAGGGCAAGCGAATGATGATATAGGCATATTATTACAAAATGACCCTTGACGTCACCAGCCTTGACCGGATTTATGTTGTCTGTAACAGATTCTCCCTAATTAAATACCCGAAGGCCCTTCCATTCCCATTGGTTGGAACGAGTCAAAAATGATGAGAAATACAGTGTATCGCGACCTCGAGATTGGTGAGAAAACTATGCGTCAAATCATAATTTAAAAAAAACTAACTGCTTTACAGTCATAATTGCACATTTCATAATTTTTTCGAAAAATCTTTATTAATGCAACCTGTTACCTACTATTGGTATGAGAGAGATATAGAGATAATATATTCAAATCCAGAAATACGTATGATATCAAGTCCGCAATATTAACGCTATATTGTATGTTCAAGTTAGTTCATCATCATCATCATCATGTCAGGCGATAGACGGCCACTGCTGGACATAGGCCTCCCTCAAGGCTCGCCACTCCGACCGATCCTGTGCCGCTCGCAACCACCGAAGTCCTGCGACCTTCACCAGGTCGTCGCTCCATCTCGTTGGAGGCCTGCCGGCAGTTCGTCTTCCGGTACGCGGACGCCACTCCAGAACCTTCCGGCCCCACCGGCCATCAGTTCTGCGAGCAAGTTAGTTTATTATGTGTTTTTTGTTTAATGCCTGCACCTAATACTATTTCTCTTTGGCCCGATGGTTGACAGATAGAAAATACATTTAATAGGAATTAGTGGTCCGCCATTTGTACTTTTTTATATTGTTCAATAAAAATGAAATAAATAAAATAAAGTTTTTTTTAAATAAATTAATAAGCCAATGCAATTAAGAACTTTCGGACACGCCCTCGTATTGTTTCAAGGCCTTTAATTTGCTCGTCAAGCGTTTGGAACAAGCCTGTCCCTGTCCCACGGGACGGGACGTTGTGAAATGTCATTTACATTAAAATATTGTCAGGACGGATGTTTACACTATGGGATGAGGAAGGGAAGGTTTCAATTGATATCAATGGAATTTCACCTGTTCTAGAAAACTACAGTCAAATGGGTTAGTTATTATATTTCCGTACCCAAACGGTAAAAACGGAACCCTATTACTAAGACTTCGCTGTTTGTCTGTCTATCTGTCCGTCTGTCTGTCACCAGGCTATCTCATAAACCATGATATCTAGACAGTTAAAATTTTCACAGATGATGTTTTGCTGTTGCCGCTATATATAACAACAAAATACTAAAAACTGAATAAAATAAATATCTACAGTACATATGGTGCTACTTTCTCGCACTAGTGCGTCAAATAGCACTTTTCGTGCATATGTCGAAAGTTTAAAGGGCCATATGTACTGTAAAACGTTGTACGATACACGTGCGAATAGGTAATTCGCAACTCGTGTCGATTTAAAACACTCCCTGCGGTCGTGTTTTAATTTATCGCCACTCGTTTCGAATTTCCTCTTTTCCGCACTTGTATCGTAAATAACTATTAAGTGGGGCTCCCATACAAGAAACGTGATTTTTTTGCCGTTTTTGCCGTTTTTTGCGTAATGGTACGGTACCCATCGTCCGCGAGTCCGACTCGCACTTGGCCGGTTTTTATAAAATAACGAAACTATAAGTATTATATTTGAATAGGTTTATACTTTTGTTTTTTACGCATTGGTAAAGTATTTTAACACTTGTTTGTCACTATTAAGAAATTCATTACTAGATCATTCGATAGGCCTTCTCCAATTTTATTAACCCGGGGAAAAACCGTCCAGACCACCCGGGACTTTGATGAATTACTTAATAACTACATAGACATTTACTTGGAACTTCGTCCCAGTTTATTACAAGAATTTCATTAAACAAAGTTATTTGTAAAAATACAGCTTATTAAGAAAATAGTTTATTTTAAGTCTTTGGAAATAATATTTTATAAGTATGCAAATTTAGATAAGTAGAAAGATACTTAAATAAGACGTTTATTTGTTGCTAAAATAACACACCATTTGTGACGTTTTCAATCAAAAGGTACCACATTGTCGCTTGTCGGTAATGTTGATTTCAAATTGAAGCTATATGGAAATAGCGCCTTATCGACAACCGACAATAAGTACCCTTTTGGATGAAAATGGCACATAAAACTAATGTATTAGGTAAAAATAAACCATGGAGACAAAATAATTTAACATCAAATAACAAAAAATCCAATACAATTCTGTCCTATTAGTTAATTTTGCCCCTAATAATCCAACGTCTGATTAATGGCCGACATAGCGTCGCATTGTCAGGTGGGAAAACTGCACTAATAACTTAAGTACTGTCTTGTCCCCTACCCCATCTTGTCCGGCTTCCCTACTTTATTGCACTCAGTCTTTCAGCAAAGTGCATCCTAGCCTGCATTTGGAGATACAGTGTAAGAGGATTAAATCTTTCTCAGAAGTGCATTCCCTTAATATCTTGCTCTTGCAGCTTGCAGTTGCATTTTCTAGCCATGCGTCCTTTTATACCGGATGCTTCGGATTGTGGGTTTAAAAAAAAATCGTTTACTTTTTAGGGTTCCGTACCTCATAAGGAAAAAACGGAACCCTTATAGGATCACTCTTGCGTCTGTCTGTCTGTCCTTCTGTTACAGCCTATTTTCTCCGAAACTACTGGACCAATTAAGTTGAAATTTGGTATACACATGTAAGTTTGTGACCCAAAGATGTAACGTAAACAAATGAATTATAAACACGGGGGCTACTTTCGGGGGGTAAATGAGAAAATTAAAAAATAAAGTTTTTTAAACTATATCGTGTTACATATCAAATGAAAGAGCTCATTGTGAGAATCTCAAATATATTTTTGTTATAATTTTAGGATAAACAGTTTAGAAGTTATTCAAGAAAATAGGCAAAAAGTGACCATTCCCCCCTTTTTATCTCCAAAACTACGGGGTCTAAAATTTTGAAACAAATACACAAAGTAGATCGTTATCTATAGATTACAGGAAAATCTATTAGAAATGTGCAGTCAAGCGTGAGTCGGACTTAATTACTTAGTTTTTGATCCGAACCCTACGGGTTTTTTAAAGACATTTCACTCACTTTTCACATAAAAAATACATTGTTTAAATTGTGTAATGTACGGAACCCTTGGAACGCGAGTCCGACTCGCACTTGGCCGGCTTTTTTTTATTCGTTTAGTTTTCATCTATATAGCCAGTTCATCACTATTGGTAGATTATATGAACATTTCATACAATAGGATCAACTGAAATCGCAAAAAATCGGTTGACTCCTAAGAAACGCAAAAAATAGCCACATGGCACATATAAATATAGCAATTTTTTTTTCATACAACTAAAATTGCCGCTATTAAGTTTGTATCTCGAAAAAATTCAAATGTAAAAATGACGGATATATTAGTACTCTTAAAAAAAGAATATCAACTAAATTTTATATTTGAAGGACGTTTATGAATAACGACAATAATGTAGTAAGATATTTTTTTCTATTATTTGCCTGTAGTGCGGCTTCTTAGCCTCAACTATAGCCCCGTCCGGCAGAAAACACGAAACTTGGCATGCATATAACTTTTACGTTTATAAGAATAAATAGAAGTAGAAACACGGCAAGAAGTTACCTTTCCCTCTTCCCCGCACTTTTATATCCCCATTTTTAGTTTTTATAAATTTTAATGAAAACTGTGAAAGCTACAATAAAAATGTCAAGGAAAAGTATATTCTCCATAAAATTATCTACAATATTGTCTTTGAAAGTACATTGTTAAGACGTATAGTTTTCATTTTATGCTTAATATCTCCTAATTATATTCCGTTCCGCGCTCCGCCCGCCGCAAAATTATTAGTTATTTTTTAACTTTAATTTAATTTTCAAATTCGTCTCTTATACCCCGTATAACTTATGCAAGCCCTGCAGATTAAATTCTCATTCCTTCAGCTGATATCTGCAAACGTGACTTGGGAACGTTTTATTGAATTGAGACTCCTTTGTACGATAGATCTATGTCGAGAAATCTGCATATAAACTGAAAATTATACAGTGTACCTACTCCTTCGAAATAAATCATCAATAGTGGTTTACGTGACGTAATGAAAAACATTTAAACGGCCGTGACCGGGCCGAAACTTCCGGCGCTTACTTTTCTATGACATGACAGGTGATCACGTGATGCTTTCCATAGAAAACGAAGTGCCGGAAGCTCCGGCCCGGACACGGCCCGGTCTAACGTGAGTCATCCTTAAGGCGGTTCCCTGAGCCAAAAGGCGAAAAATCTCCTTATATGATCATGTTTTTCTAAGAGGCGTTGATATTCGTAGACGTGGAAAAAATATATGTAGTTCTTGACTATATTATCTTTAATAACATAGCTTCCGCATAGACCGCCGTAAAATCCACGATGGCGGTTGGTTTAAGACACTCGCTAGTAAGTGAGCCAAGCGTCATCAGAGCGACGTCTGTTCGCCACGGGCACAGTACACCTGCCAGGCTTGTGGGCGTGTTTGCCGCTCCCGTATTGGCCTGCACAGCCATGGAAAATGTTGTCACCCTACCTGACACTGTTTCTATAGTCTGCAATAGACTTTAAGGCCATTGATTGATTGCATAGACGAATTATGACACTTCGCTCGATACAATTAATTCCCAAAGTAACTTCTAACTCGGACTTTTAATCAAACTTTACTCGGTTTTCTCGGTTATTTACTCGGTTTTGTTTGTTATGTAGTATAAAAAAGAAGAAAAAACAATCTTAACTTAAATAGTAATTTGGTAGCTTATGAATTTCGATATTGTAAGGTAACGTTTTTAAAATAAATAAAAATCTACAAAATTCGATCAAAATTGACACTTGGCGCGCATGATCTTTCCCGTTCTTTCTTGCGAAATGTGACAGTGACAGCGGCAAACCGATGAAACGGTTTTAAAGTAAGTGTGGATAAATGAAACAAGCTGAAAGTGAGTTTCATATATGGGGCATTTTCTATGAAAAGGGACCTTACTGTCGATGGCGCTTACGCCGCACAGCTTCGCGCGGCATTGTATTCATATCGGAGCATCGTTAATAATGGCGTAAGCGCTATCGACAATAAGGTCCCTTTTTATAGAAAATACTACATATAAGCTCTCCATAGTGTGTTTAGGAACCGCGTGTTACGACTGCCACTGTTGCGGCAATTGATCACACACTCAAAAAAAGTCATCTAAGCTTCGTGTTCTAGATGCTCGAATTTTAATGTCATTACTAAATCGATATCGACGTTATCTTTACGCAATAACGACATTTTCAACGATAAGAAATAAAAAATAAAATAAAATAAAATAAATTTAATTCGGACAAAACTGAATCCATATTATATTATAACAAAATTACATTAAAAATAAAATTTTAAAATTAAAATTCAATCGTGTATCAGTGTCACTAACATAAGATTATAAAAACTAAATTAGTTGTAACAAAACAGATGACTCTAATTTAGGGATGTACCGACTAGTCGCCGACTAGTCGGGAAAGCCGACTATCCGGCCACATTTGTAGTCGGCGATTAGTTGGCACTTATTAGGTACAGAAAAATAGCACATAAACGAAATAAACAGCAAATATTGATCAAATGTTTAATACCCAGTTTACTCAAATTAATAAAATTATACTTTATTGAGGGTGCATACGAATATTTTTGTTCATATTGTTATATTAAATTTGACTCTAAGGAGTAGATAGATAGATTCATTTGTTTCAAAGAAAAAGACCTATGTCTACACTTTGTGTTACTTTACACAAAAGGATAAAACAAAATGCTTTCATTAAAAGATTGTTAACTTAAAATGAAAACAGCAAAAACAGCAATTTATGAAGTACAATTTTAAAACAAAAATATTAAAATAAAATAAAAATAAAAATATAAATAAATGAACAATGTCACACTAAAAACAATGTTTATGTATCCATAGCTAGGGCAAACCTACGTATTTTGCAGTCCGTACAATATTATGTAGTTGGTTACAATTGCAAACGTTTTATTTTGTACAGCACCTTGTTTTTTTTTAATTTAAAATTTTTTCAAGCATCTGTAATTAAATTACTACAAGATGATTAACCTCATAAAACGCGGGACACTTAAGGAAAGTCTATTTTGCTCAAAATGCTCAAAAGGCTTCATGCATGAAGTCTGTATTTGAACGAAATATTTTTTATTTGGATATTTGTTGCCGTATTATCATGTTACATATATTGTGCATTTCATTTATTAAATCAAATGTACAAAAAATTGCCCGCGAAAAGCTAAAGCGACGCAGAGCAAAACAAATGTTTTTCAAAGCATCCGAACTTAGACAAAGCTGCTGCAGTGACTATCCGAATGCAAACTTTGAAGAGAGAAAATGATTTATGGATTTGGCCGACTAGCCGACTAGTCGGCCGACTAATCGGCCATCCGAGCGCCGATTAGTCGGCTAGTCGGCCAAATCAATAATCGGTACATCACTACTCTAATTTGCGATTTTTGAACGCGTCATAGTGGATTTATGATATGTGTTCATTCATTTTACAACATCCAACTAACTCTAGTCATATTTGCCCCAATTCTAGTTTATCAGGCTCATCCGCGTCCCTTTTCACCCCGCTAACCCGATCCGGGCAGATTGGATGCAGCTGGTGCGGGGCTAAACGAGTTACCGCTGTTATCTAGGGCAATTTGATCATGATAGGGATTTCCCGCCAGTTAATATACTCTATTTCATTAGAACCTTAAAAGAACACTATTTCATACAGTGGTTCAACCAATGATCACAACACATGAACACACGCCTAATGGGGCCCACTGAATCAGTCCGCCGGACGATATCGGCCTGTCAGAACAAAAATTTGACAGTTCCGATCAACTGACAGATAACGGACTGATAGTCAGTGGGCCCCTTTATAGAGCTTACTGTGTGACTTAGGCAATTTGTGTTAAAATGTTCTAGAGTTAAACCAAGAAAAATCTGCAACGATTTTGATAGCATACGCAGTTAAAAGTGTTATTAATACGTCATTATTTTATAGAAGTTTGACGTTTAAAATAACACTTGCACTGCGTGTGCTATCAAAATCGTTGCAGACTTTTCTTGGTCTAACTCTATGACATTTTTTTATTTATGATATAAAACCACAGATACAAAAAGTTGTACAGATTGGCGGAATAACTGCTACGTGGCTTGGTTTGCTTACATTATTTAAATTTACTAATGGCATATAGCTTATAGATAAAAATCGATAGGTAAGTTTGCAATTGCATATACAAATTAATAATGAGGATATAATTAGATAGAGCGGTACTTAACTGTCATAGTAAATTTTGTAACCGCTGTAAATTCACTGCCATCTATCGACATACTTTAAAACTAAAAATCAAGATTTATAAAAATACGTTAAAATGTATTTAAATATGGATAAATGATTTTTTTATTTGAATTAATTATTTTTATATGATTTTGACCCATGTTCTTCCATTGATATGCGTTAAAATTATAAATAACAAACAAAACCGTCAACGCCCTCTATACGAGACTAGACCAAAACTAGTGGCGCCCTCTGATCGAGAATCAAATTTTCGTGATTTTCGAGGCACGTTTTTTCCTTAGACTGTATCCATCTATTACGGAATTATATCTATCTTTGAAATTAATAAGTAAATTCGGTGTATTTAAAAGGTATGTTTTTTTTTAAATGAATAACAGTACCTATTCATTCAAATTCGTTTAAAACTAGAGCCAAATCACCCGCAGTCGTCTATTAGTTATAACTATGTAATATTAATATAGTATATATATAACATTTTAAACTTTCGCGGTTTGAACACATATTAAATCACATTTACAAACGGGTCTATCGCGAATTTATTTTGTTACCTTTATTTACCGACGTTTCGACACATGTTTCACTGGTCATTTTGCTGGGACGTCAGTTAGCCGCGACCACGACCAGTGAAACCTGTGTCGAGACGTCGGTAAATAAAGGTAACAAAATAAATTCGCGATAGACCCGTTTGTAAATGTGATTTAATAGTATATATATACACAAAATATATGCATTACTATAATAACTGCTACCATAATATTTATTTATATGAATAATAATAATTTACTTATACGGATATGTTCGTCTTTGTACATTGTGTATAAATATTTTGTTTTATTGTGTTTGTAATCTGTCTTATGTACAATAAACTGTTTACATACATACTCGTACATACATTTATTATAGTCGAGTATATGCTCAAAATACCTGAACTTTGTTATTAAGTCTATATCTGCCGCATGGCGCTAGTTATAATCTTAGGCATAATGTACGGCCAAGCTGAGTTCGGCCGGATATAACAGCTGTACGTGGTGATAGCGTTTATTGTAATATGTATTTTTAACTTATTTATACTACGTCGGTGGCAAACAAGCATACGGCCCGCCTGATGTTAAGCAGTCTCCGTAGCCTATGTACGCCTGCAACTCCAGAGGAGTTACATGCGCGTTGTCGACCCTAACACTCCTCTCCCTCGTTGAACTCTTACCTCTGTCTCTGTCTTTTGTATGTTATATTATATATTAATTTTGTTGTTTTTCTTGTTACCTGTCGTGATTGTTTCACCGGATGGTCTCACCGGAAGATCAGTGCTGGAAGTCGCCAGCAACATGCTGAGGTGAGATCATTTCGTGGCACTTTTTCTCTTTATTTATGTTTCTCTGTTTTGTATAATTTTCTATTTGTGTGTGCTAACGAATAAATTATATCTATTCTATTCTATTAAATCACATTTACAATCGGGTTTATCGCAAAATTTATTTTGTTACCTTTTACAGACGTGAGACCCGATTGTAAATGTGATTTAATATGTGTTCAAAGTGCGGTTTTAAATGTTATAACTTTGTTATTAGCTTCCCGTGAGCCTTTTCTGTACTTTCAGCAGATCTAATTCCGCCATCTTTTGTTTTACTCGTTCTCTGGAGTCCGTTTGCCTATAGGAAATTCAAAACGCTTCGGGCAGCGAAATGTGCGATGTCAAAGGAAATTAAACTCTATATCTTCAGTAATAAAGTTGCGGTTAAATGTTTGCACTCGGTGTATGAGTATTGTGCGAGTGGTAATAAACGCGTTCTGGTCAGAACGTACATTTCTATAGCAATTTAAGTAAGGTATATATGTACCTATTATACTTGAAAAGGCGACAAAGTCTGCACAGGAAGGTTCTGCTATGATATTTTGCACATACCTTTTCCACTCACTGTTCTTTGGTGATAAAAAACAATGAGTAAAATCGAATTTTGCTCAATGTAAGCTGGAAATTTCAGATTCGGTAATATGACCAGTATAGGTACATACTGGTTTGAGCAATGGTGTGTAACGACCGACCAAAAGGGGCCTGAAAAGCAGAGGCTGAGACTGGTACCCATTGCCTATACCACACACAGACCTAGATGTTAGATGTAGTTTACTGTTTCAATTTTCTTTTTTTTTTTGAGCATTTTTCTATAATGTTTTTGTGAAATTTAAGTGTATTGCGTTTTTTTTTTCGTTTTGTCTCTTGTGCAATGTTTTTATATTTTTCTTTCTGGTATAAGCAATAAAACATACTTTATTTAATATTGTCTTCGGTTACCGCGATAGTTACTCATGAAATAAAACTATGAAATTGGACCTGTTGGAAACGTTAAGGATGACTCACGTTAGACCGGGCCGTGTCCGGACCGGAGTTTCCGGCGCTTACTTTTGTATGACATGACAGGTGATCACGTGATGTTTTCCATAGAAAACGAAGCGCCGGAAGCTCCGGCCCGGACACGGCCCGGTCTAACGTGAGTCATCCTTTACCCGTTGTGGGAAAGATTTCTGGATTTTTCTTAACAAATAGTGAAATCTCGTATATGTAAAGGCAGGGCAGTGTAAGTATATTTAGATTTAGCGAACAAGGGTTGACAGGATTATCTTATTAGGTCAGATGCAATGTATTCGTGGTAAGCAATGTGCTGTTTTCATGGAAACTGTTTGTTTAAGTCGCCACAACACGAAACAGAATTTGTCAATTTTTTTACATACTACGGCGACCGTCTTTCCAATTACAATGTGTATCTAGAATTATATCCCTTAATTATGTCTTAATTTTCTGTTTAATAATGTTTGTATTTTTATGTCAATGTAAATTTATTTGTGTGTCGTTGGCGTACGTGTCGCCATTATTTTTAGATTAAGCCAGGTCCCCACAGAAAACCAGCGCCACGGTTTGCCGCGGCACTATGCTGAGTGGGGATCCTTTTTGGCGTCCAAATGTTTTTTGTCTGCATGCTTTTCTTTTCTTTTTTATGTACTATGTTGTGGCGTCAAATAAATGTATTTTCTTTCTTTCTTTCTTTCTTTCTTTCTAAAGCAAAATAATAATCAAAATAAAACATTACAAAAATCTTAACCTAAACTAGAAACTAACAAACACAAAAATTATAAACTGTAATAGATGTCATATATTAAAGAAAAACACAGCTGCCCGCGCAGCATGGTTTCCCCTATCACTAAGTCCGTCACTTTCGCACTCACATACTTGTTAGAACGTGACAGGCATGGTGATAAGCGTACCGTGCTACGACTCCTGCACTGCACTGTAATAGTTTACAGTTTATAATTTATATATAGTAGTGTGGCTACTTATAAACACAAATCAAAATATTTAATAAAAAAAATTGATTTGTTCCTAAAAGTTGACGAAACACAAAAACTATTCACAAAATTCGCCCCGCGCCCCTCCAGGCGCAAAGGAGCAAATCACGCCAACGGCCAGCCGCGTTGCCACGTTGAACAGCGATGGACAACCTTTGCAAAAGGAACGACCCGGAGCGAGGGTGTACTTAAAGCAAGATTTTAATCTAGTTCAAATTTGTTAAGAATTGTAGTCTTAATTTTTTTTTTTAATGCAATTTACATGTAAAAAGTGACAGCCGGGTGGTATCACCCCTTTGTGAAAGTTTAAACCAGCGTATAGATAAGGCTATATCAGCCAGAGTTGGGCGTTATCTAGATAATTTCTTATCTAGATAATTATTTCAAATAAAATCATTTCAAATAAATTTATTCCAAGATAAATTCAATCACAAATTGTGCGTTGACAACTTTTTTATTTAGATAAATTATCTAGATGAAGATAACTGGCCTCGTTTGTTATTGAAGTAAGCTTATAATAATAAATTTATAGAATGTCACGTCGGGTCAAACCGTCACACTGACATTGTACTACTGACATTCATCTTTTATTTAAAATCCCAACTAATTTATCTAGTTAAAAATGAAACTGATCTAGATAAATTCAAAAATGACGGATTATTTAGTTATTTCAAATAAAAGATGATTTAGTTATCTTACCGGTTAAGGATGACTCACGTTAGACCGGGCCGCGTCCGGGCCGGAGCTTCCGGCGTTTTCTATGGAAAGCATCACGTGATCACCTGTCATGTCATAGAAAAGTAAGCACTGGAATAGATCACTGTTTGGTCGACGTGACACTCAAAGGCCCACAACGCCCCAATAATAATAAAGCACTGGAAGCTCCGGCCCGGACACGGCCCGGTCTAACGTGAGTCATCCTTTATTCGTAAATAGATAATTTTTGCCCAACTCTGATATCAGCGACCTTCGTATTGCATGACACAGCATTGAACTTACCGTTATCGGTGATATCACTGACAATACACGTAAAAAGATAGCTTGGTAATCTATACATTTTACAAGTAGTTTGTATATATATGTATATATATATATATAGTCCTCCTCATCGTTTTCGATGACGGCGATCCCAAATAAACATTATGGACGCTTGTCTAGCGTGAGCCCTAATGTGGCTGGCCAGGCCGAACTTGTTCTTAAATGTTCTATTGCACGCGTGACAACAAAGTTGGCCAGCTGCGTTGAACGTGTACACGTAGGAGGGCTTAGGTTTTTCTTTCCGCAACTGGCGTTTTATGTCTAGGCTGGTGAGGCGGTTATCTTCAAATATTTTGACACCGTTATGGATGGTAGAACGCCAAGATGACCTTCTTCCAGCAAGCTTCTCCCAACGCTCAGGGTCGATGGCGCAGGCGCTCAGATGCCGTTTGAGCACGTCCTTGTAGCGCAGGTGCTGACCACCGTGCTTCCGCTTACCCACCGCCAACTCAGAGTAGAGAACAGCTTTAGGCATGCGGTGGTCATCCATTCGAAGGACGTGCCCACACCGTCTGAGCTGTCGCTGCATTAGTATGGCCTCCATACCATACATTTCGGAACGACGCAAGACCTCAGAGTTGGGAACATGGTCCTGCCACTTGATCCTGAGTATAGACCGCAGACACCACAGGTGGTAAGTGTCCAGTTTTTTTACGTTTGTTTTGTTTTGCCTCTACAAAGTAGTCTGTAAGTTGCTAACGTAGAATATAAGTTTTGTTTGTTACTAACATTTTTATGGACTAATTATGTCTGATACAAATAAATTGAAATTGAAATTGAATAAAACAACTCCCCCGCCGCGTCTGCTTGTATTAACAAATTTTACACATAAACCTTCCTCAAGAATCACTCCATTGATAGCTGAAATCCGCATGAAAATCCGTTCAGTAATTTTTGGGTTTATCGCAAACATACAGACGTATTGTCAGACGTACGTCTGTATAGCGTCTGTCTGTACTCTCCTGAGGGTGATTGCGGAAAGGGTTGATAGCCCTCTTACAACTCACTGGATGTCAATGCATGTTCGATCTAATGAGCATTATGTGTTCTACTAACATTAACGTTTATTTTTATATAGTTTTATAGTATTATGTTTTATTGTTAAGTACTAATATAGTCTTGTAGACAAAAATATGGACACCTGGTGTCTGAAATAAATATTTTCATTCATTCATTCATTCATTCACAGACGCGGCGGGGGACTTTGTTTTATAAACTGTAAAAGAGTCGGGATGACTCCTTTTGTATTTGACACGGCGTCGAAAAGGTTAACCGCCGTTCACTTCAAAATACGACAATACGAATACGACGTGTATCAGTGTATCCTAAACAGCTTTGTGGATTTTGGTGTAACGTACTCTTATCGGATGCGTGCTCTTAAACCAGCTTACCCTACGTTAGTTTAATCTTTATTGTTGCTGCTCAGACGCCACAAAGAAAACTAATAGTTCTGATTGTCTAGACACAACACTTCTCTCTAGATAAAACATCTATATTATTTCTACAAAAAGATACAGAACAAGCGATAACAGGTAGTGTTTATTTGTTTGTTTTTCTCAGTGATGAAGTCGTCCTGGCATTTGAAATAAGTTTGATGAATAATAAAGCATTTATTGAGCTTTGGGGTGAAAACAAGTCATTTGTCAACAGGCGAATGTTGGGAAGTTCGTGATTATCAGTATTTTCTTAGTATATTTGCAGAAATAAGAGATAGTAGGTTGATAACATGACCTTTCAGTTTAGGTCAATACGGGAAAGGTTACTACGGGATAACTGGGACTGGACTTCACATTGGGGCCTCTGTTTACACATTGATTAGTGTAAGTTCATACATTTGCCACTAAACCGGACTACATAATATTGTCTTCGGTTACCGCGATAGTTACTCATGAAATAAAACTATGAAAACGGATTATATCGCGTATATTGAATTTATAATACATCCCGACGTTTCGAACCCTTTACAGCGTTCGTGGTCAACGGGTGACTGAGGAAAAATTACAAAGTGCAAAAATACCCACATACTAAAATAATGAACAATCATAGACTATAAACTTTAAGGCTGGTTGTACATGCAAAATCGGTTCATAAGGCTAGTTATACACTACAATTATTTTCAAGTAAAGATATATATATAAACGCGATAAAACCTACGCCGGCTCCAACCCTACAATATACGCGATATAATCCGTTTTCATAGTTTTATTTTCGGACTACATAACTTTTCCCTGGGGTGCAGTTATAGTAACCTAGTGTTTTTAAGCTGACTGCTTCCGTTTCACTATTGTCCACGTTCGCTAACTGGTTTATGCCACAGATTGCAGCCGGCGGCTAGATTTAATCTAAACTTATCCAATGCAGCTAAAAACTAAAATGGGCGAGCTGAAAATTAAGGTCACTGGATAGTGCATGTGCTGTTGCAAATACTCTTCTGGTTCAGTTCTGGGAGTTAATATGAAACCATTTATGTCACTTTTTTATGATATAGGTGGTAAACGAGCAAACGGATGGCTGATTGGATCGGCATATCGGTCCGGAAATACCGCAGGCGACAGTTCATTCCACAGTTTAGCTGTGTGAGGCAGAAAGTTTCTGCAGAAACGCACAGTTAAGGACTGCCCACCATCTAAGGCTGATTTTAGTGTCACGGACCGTCCGCGTGGATTGCTCCGCACCGGACCAATATGTACTTAGTAAGTTCAGGGAGCGTTTAATAGTGGTCCGCGCGGACTCCGTACCGAGGAGCGACATGTCGAGCGTTTTTCGACTTAAAATACGTGAGTGACCCGTTATTAATATGTTTATATTCTTAAAGATAATCACGGTCTATATCCCGGTCAATATAAGTCTAGTTAAAGTCATCTTGTATAAAAAAAATCCACTTAGGAATCGACATAGCGGACTGTACTTTAGATGATACCTAAGTTTTAATTTAGCGATTTCATTAAATCTTCGGGGACAAGTTTTCTTGTTGATATTTAATTTATAAAGGAAATTGAGAATTTCGTAGCGCTAAAAGTTTCGAAATCGGTGACATTTAAATTTTCCTTTACCTTTGTATACTTAATAATATCTGAATAGAATTTAGATTATATTGTTTTTAAAATGAAGTTAAATTGTGTTTGTTTTAAAATGTAATTTGCATTGTTTACGTAATTTTAACCACCAAATCAAACAAACTCAAACCTCCCCTTCCTCCTTCGGCATCAAACTTCAAGACCGATTGAGGAATGTCGAGATCCGACGCCGCATCAAGGTGCGAGACGTGGGTGACGTCATTACCAAGCTTAAATGGAGTTGGGCAGGACACGTTGCCTAGCAGATTGATGGCAGGTGGACCAAAATGTTGACGGATTGGTGGCCGCTTTCGGATGAAAGAAGCGGCTAGCGTCCGTTGGCTCGTTGGGTGGATGACGTTCGAAAAATCGGGGGGCACTTTTGGATGAGACTAGCCCAGGACCGGGATAAGTGGCGTACACGAAGAAAGGCCTATGCTCAGCAGTAGGCACCTGAAGGCTAAAATGGTGATGATGATGAACCACCAAATATGTAAAATAAGCTTTAATAAAAACTTTACAGGAATTTTCATTTTGTTTTTCTTTTTTACAAGAACAGAACCTTAAATTGCTTTTCTGTGAGGAAATATATTAAGATGTTTATGGATTTATATTTAGAATTTTAACTGAACTTCGACAAAGGACTTTCAAACTTTTATAATAAAAATACGTTGAAAGGTTTTTTTGTGCGCATCAATCTTTTAAGATGGAAAGGTCAAGCACATGAAGCATAAAGACTAGAGTTGTGCCGTTCCCGGGAACGGCAAAATACAGCCCCTCTCCGATGAAAAGCCACATATTTGCAAGGGCAGACTTCAACCGAAACGTAGAAAACATGATGTCAGCCCTGCATGTCAGGTGACAACTAAAACTCTCGCTAATTGCCACTACTCATACCTATTCATACCTAGCCATAGTGAACCGTAAGTACCTTAATAAGGTTGGTTAGTAATAAGTGTTTTGGTTGTCACCTGACGAATATCATAGTGATATAGGCAGCGGAGGGATCTGACCACAGCAAAAATGTGGTATTTTCTATAAAAAGGGACCTTATTGTCGATGGCGCTTACGCCATTATAAACGATGCTCCGATATAAATACAATACCGCGCGACGCTGTGCGGCGTAAGCGCCATCGACAATAAGGTCCCTTTTCATAGAAAATGCCCGAAATAAAATAAAAAATACATTTAATAAAACAAACCAGTGCGAGTCAAACTCGCCCACCGAGGGTTCCCTACAAATTAAACTTATTTGTTTTGCATTTAATTTTTAAAAATTGTATAGTTTCATATTTTTCCTCGTACTTGTGGTATAAGACAATATTACTTACCAAATTTCATAGTTCTATGTCAACGGGAAGTACCCTATAATTTTGATTCCCTTGAGAGTGGCGAAATAATTAACACGTTTTTTTATGCGGCATAAACGGCCGTATCTTTTTGTTTGATTTTTAGGGTTCCGTACCCAAAGGGTAAAAACGGGACCCTATTACCAAGACTCCGCTGTCCGTCTGTCTGTCTGTCACCAGGCTGTATCTCATGAACCGTGATAGCTACAGTTGAAATTTTCACAGATGATGTATTTCTGTTGCCGCTATAACAACAAATACTAAAAAGTATGTCCAGCGTGAGTCCGACTCGCACTTGGCCGGTTTTTTCCTTTTCAGGTACTGAACCGAGTTCGATCAATAATAACATTAACTATCAACTACACATTCTCAGAAGCAAATTTCATATTAATAGCCTTTGTGCAAAAATAATTACAAGCGATCGCACTCTCATACAAAACTAGTGAACTCATACAAAGAACACATTGATTAACTAATTACTAATTAATACATAAACACGAATATTACATTTAGATTAGAATCGAACCAAACGGTTGTTAGGTATCTCTTATGTAAGAGAATAAACACATAATTATAGCACATAATAAGTAATACCGTAAAATGGGGTGAGTAGAAGCAAAACTGACATTCAAACCTCGATAACATTTAATTTTTACATATGCAAACTGAATGGTGTATACAATAAGTGTCCCAGACGTTTGTATTTAAGTTTTTATTTTATTTTGGGTAGTTCCATTTCATAACTTAGACGATAAACAGGAAAAACCACCTCACCCCGTAGTCCCTCGTAATTGGGGTGAGATGGGTTTTCATACAAAGGTGATTTTGGAAATTTGTTGGATCTTTTTTTTTTAATTATGAGTATTACTATAGCTCCATTTTAAATTGGAATACATTATTTTTGTAGCAGTAGCCCTAAAAACCCAGTTCGTCCCCCTTTCAAACCTTCTCACCCCATTCATAACCAAACTCTCCCCGCGAACCGTACTCACGGTACTTAACGGTATTTAACATTTAATTTATTAGTCATGTAAGCCTGACCTGTAATTTATATTACCAATAAAGTATGAGTAAATATGAGTACGTAAGTAATGAATAGGCCGAATAGAATAATAAATGAGTGTGTTTGTTAGTACGTAAGTAAACATGTCAAGAAATATAGAGCGCCGAAATTACGAACTATTTGTTGCCAAAGTATATGAATAAAAGAATAAGTAAAATATAATTTATTGAACCAGAAAGAAAAAAAATCACACAGGCGTTCTCATCGCTTTAAGTCTTCCAGACAACCTTAGATCAGCAAGAATAAATAACAAAAAAACTAACTATTTAGAAACAAAAGGTAGTGCTCAAAATGACACTATAAAATGACAAAACAAAAACTCGCGCACGAAGGGTTCCGTACCATTACGGAAAAAACAGCAAAAAAATCACGTTTGTTGTATGGGAGCCCCATTTAAATATTTATGTTAGTATTTGTTGTTATAGCGGCAACAGAAATACATCATCTGTGAAAATTTCAACTGTCTAGCTATCACGGTTCATGAGATACAGCCTGGTGACAGACGGACAGACGGACAGACGGACACCAGAGTCTAGTATAGGGTCCCGTTTTTACCCTTTGGGTACGGAACCCTAAAAACGTAGACGTAGACCGGGACACTAAACCGGGATTTACCGGTTAAACCGGTAACCCAGTGTCGAATTGTGCTGGTAACCATGGCAGCAATAACGCGCTGCAATACTGCTGCAGTAATGCTGTCGACTGCATTACTGTACGAAACGTCAAATTTAATGCAGCAGCAGCTGGTGTAATCTGAATCCGAACAGTACCTTTAGACTATTAGTGTTATACCTACTTATACTGATTTTCCAACATTAAAAAGGTGTAGTTTACTTGAATCCTCTCATTGTAAAGCTTCATTCCCAAAGTTACATATAAAAAGCTCCATCGACTTAAATACATACCGAACCACCACGGTTGACATCCTCTGCCATCCGTTACACATTACACGTCACACACTCACAAACTCGCGTCCATACCACACACGTCTTTAACAATTCCAATCACATTCGAAATTTGAAAAATGCCGTTAAAACGATGTGTTTTTGTTTATATTTGGAACGCGAGACGTCTGGTCTCTCTTTAAGCTGGGTATAGACTGATGCGCGCGCCGGTACGTTGCCATGGCGACGCGGTACGGTGTTAAATGGCGTGGCCTTGTTTTTAAGCTTCAGGCGATAAACGAGACTGAAAAAGTTGCGGGTTAAGTTATGTAAATGATATTGAAGGGTAAGGTGTTTCCATCGGTGAAAATTGGAAACGGTTGTGGGCCATTTTTAACCTCATTGCAAAAAACAGAGTTGAAATTTTCACAGAGGCCGTGAGTTCAAGTCTCACCCAAGGCAATAATTTTTCCACTTTTTTACACCGTGTATACGTTTAGGATGAGAGATTGTTTGTGCACAGTGCACACTAATTACTGTCAAGGACAGCTAATTGTAAAACGGAGGAAACGGGTGATGGCACTGTCAATTTCCTTGACAAATTAAATTGGCATTGTGGCAATGATGTCAACTCTATTTCTCTTTGTGCTTTCGCGATTCGAGCTTTCAAATCCGTCCGCGGTATGTCCTTGAACCCGGGTATATCTTTAACCCTTAAATACATATTGTTGCCAAATGTATACAAAGCATTGGAACAGCTTACAGATTCAACAGAAAAAAGCTTACACAAGCATGATGACATAAGCTTAAAAAAAATTCCAACCAAAAATTTAAAATCATGCATTTAAGGGTTAAACTACGTTTAGAGTTCCGTACATCGTTAGGAAAAAAAAAGAAAAAAAAAACGGAACCCTTATAGGATCACTTAAATTTTTTGTCCGTCCATCCGTCCGTCCGGTACTTTTACCTACATTACACCAGTAACGCTGTTGCAGTCGCCATCCGAACGCCACCTTAAGCCATAGTTCAATGAATTAAATCAAATGAGATAATCAACTAATTTGATTAATTTACAGTCGGATAATTGTCTCAATTCTCAGACAAAAGGCTATCGCAAGGTGACCTATTTCCAAAATAAGCCAAAATTTTCCTTCCAAAACATTTTAAGTACGTACTGATTGCTTTGTCACTTAAGGCCGTTCCCTCGGTTTGCCGCTGTTACTGTCACATTTCGCAAGAAAGAACGGGAAAGATAATGCACGCCAAGTGTCAATTTTGATCGAATTTTGTCGATTTCTATTTATTTTAAAAAACGTTACCTTACAATATCGAAATTCGAAAGCTATGAAATTACTATTTAAGTTAAGATTGTTTTTTCTTCTTTTTTTGTTTATATTATCACATAATAAATAAGCGAGTAAAGTTGGATTAAAAGTCCGAGTTAGAGGTTACTTTGGCAATTAATTGTATCGAGCGAAGTGTCATAATTCGTGTATCAGAAGCTATGTTATTAAAGATAATATAGTCAAGAACTACATATATTTTTTCCACGTCTACTAATATCAACCCCTCTTAGAAAAACATGATCATGTAAGGAGATTTTTCGCCTTCTGGCTCAGGGAACCGCCTTGTTTTTAAATTCACAGATCCTTTCTTCCAAAATGTCGTAAGTGTATGTATACCTCTTTGTCACATACGCTGCCGAGTACGAGTAAGAGACACAATTGGTATTTCCTTTGTTTCAAAATGTAGTAAGTGTATACATATATTTAACGCTTTGTTACTTAAGCTGTTTTTGAATTCATGTGACACAAATTTGAGTATAAACTTAGTTCCTGTAAATACAACTCTAATAGCAATGCGTAGACTCGAAATTTGAAAAGTATTCGAGCAGGAATAAGGTGATTTATAATTTCGGGTGTGATAATTAATTAATAAGAAGACACTTTGTCCGTTGTTTAATGTCCTATCGGTTTATAATATTGGCTATGTGTGTGTCTGTAGCGCTGCCTTGGTGTTTATTGGAAACATTAGCTAAGTATTAGACATTAAAACTACTACTAACTAACAAAACTTCCGTGAGACACAGACATATTAAACATATTAATAACGGAACGGGTCACTCACGTATTTTAAGTCGAAAACGCTCGACATGTGACGTGACGTGGCGTGTATGTTATGTGACGTGAGTGACCCGTTATTTATATGTTTAATACTACTAACTACTAGACTCCAAAACATGTCGCGCGAGTGACTAAAACAAGTAAGTCTAAAGCGTGAAATTATTTAACGTTAGTATAACGGTAGTGGTTAGTACAACAGTTTAAATTCGATTAAATTCGACGTATTAGACAATTCAGTCTCTTAAATAGTGGCTTAAATTAATCAGCAAAAATTCATATTTTTTCCTAGCAGTGCGTTATCGTCGATTTTTGTCCCCGTGCAAATGGTCAACACTAACACAATGAACTTTGACATATTCTTTTCCAAGCTTTAGGGCCAGTTGCACTAACCACAGTTAATAGACTGATCAACGTCACGCAGCAGAGTTCTACATTATTCCTCTACAATAAAATTTAGCGAACGCTTTAACGGTGACAGACGGTACTTTATACGGGGTTAAACTGTACGGGTAACTGTAGGGTTAAACGGTTAACATCGAGTTAGTTGGCTAACCCTGGAACGCGAGTGGCACTAATTCGATTGGTGCAAAGAACCTGTTTTAATTTAACGCCTTTACTTTTACACGAGCAATATTTTGAATTAATGACAATAATACTGCCATACTAAGCAAGAATAAGGATCGAATCTATTAGCCCATTTAATTGCTATATTCCGCCTTATATTATATAAGTGTATCTTTAAAAAAAAAAAAACATTAAATAAATCTTCACTGCCTGTAAATATGTTCGGACTAACCTACACAATTATAAAACTTACAGCGACAAAGATAAAAGGCTAGGCAGACAACACCTTCTAGTACCACCTCGCCGAAGACTGGCAAAGGCCCGCGCGATGCTCGATGTTGTCGGACCTAACCTATACAACCGTGTCCCTGTGGACATTAAAAATTCGCCTAGCGATGCCATATTTTCCAAAAAGCTTAAAAACATGCTCATCGAATTAGCATGCTATAGTACTAACGAGTTTCTGCAAAGAGATCGTTACACCCACTTATAAATTTTGTATTATATTTTACGCCTACTGTTACCATGTGTAATTTGTGTATAAAGCCCTACTTACTGTTACTGTTGGTTCTGCAATTGTGAACATGTAAATAAATAATATGCAACACTTAGTTATAAATTATATCAACTTAGTTATAAGATATTGACGTGTAAACTGTATTTAATGTATGTTTATAAATAAAAAAATCTGAATCTGAATCTGTATCTAAGGATCGCATGGTTTTTTTCTAGAAAAGTGCAACGATTTTGATAGCATACGCAGTGCAAGTGTTATTTATACGTCATAATTTCATACAAGTTTGACGTTTAAAATAACACTTGCACTGCGTGTACTATAAAAATCGTTACAGACTTAATCTTGGTTTAACTATAATTCAATAGTGGCCGAATGCTGTTGTAAAATTCAATATAACATTTAAAACCTTCGCGCTCTGAATTACATATTAAATCACATTTATAATGAGGTCCATCGCGAATTTATTTTGTTACCTTTAGTTACCGACGTTTCGACACAGGTTTCACTGGTCGCGGTCGCGGCTTCTGACGTCCAAGCAAATCGCGATAGACCCGATTAAGATGTGATTTAATATGTGTTAAATTTAAGTTTCTGACCCTCAACGCCCATCGGGTCATTGTCGTGAAAACCTTTGAAGGTTTTCACGACAACAACAACAAACAAACAACAAACAAAAACACGTTGGTTTGTTTGAACAAAGACTTGTGTTAAGGCAAAAATCGCCCAGGAAAATTTAAGCACACAAAATCTTCGATTCCCTCGCGATTTTTTCATTCATTGAATGTTTCCCTGCTTACATTACTATTATGACGACGTTTACATATTCGGGACACAGTCGGGTGAATAATCTAACAAATGCGGTACCAAATATAGGTACATTGGTACCTATATTTCCGATCAAAGCGGGTGTATTGATAATAGATAACCGATAGGACAGCCTTGACCGCCGCTGCACATACACAAGCGAGATATAGATCATTTACCTACTAGACTAGGTGTAGCATAAATCTTGATGCAACCAGTTACTGTCAAAAAATGGTTTGGTAACACACATTTATTGCTGTCTGTACTTTTAAGGGTTCCGTACCTCAAAAGGAAAAAAACAGAACCCTTATAGGATCACTCGTGCGTCTCTCTGTCTGTCCGTCTTTCACAGCCCATTTTCTCCAAAAGTACTGGAACAAATTAGCTGAAATTTGGTACACGGCAAATGTAAGTTTGTAACCCAAAGGCGGACATGTAACGTAAACAATTGAATTTTAAACACGTGGGCCACTTTTAGGGGTAAATGAGAAAATTAAAAAATAAAGGTTTTCAAACTATATCGTGTTAATGTCAAATGAAAGAGCTCATGTGGAGAATCTCAAATACATATATATATTTTGTAATTTTAAAATAAATAGTTTAGAGGTTATTTAAGAAACTAGCCCAAAAATGACAGTTATCGGCTATTTCTATTATAAAACGACTACATGTCCTAATTGTCAGTAGATGTTTCTCATTGTAAGTGAATGTGTAATTATTTTATGAAAAATACATGTCTTAAATTTATCTGACGCAGAGTCTAAAGGCACAGGGCGGACACGCTATATATTAAAAATCACTTGCATTTCTATGTGTGAACGGCACGTCTGTACACGCGTCATGCGTCATTATGTGTGAGTAAGTTGCTTAAAAATAGTACTGAGCGGCCGGCAGACGGCGGTGGTGTCGCGGAGCGAGGTAATTCGAGTCGGGGCGGGGCGGTGCGTGGCCGTTCTATATGATAATACTATTACTTATTCTGTTCTAAAGGCTATTCTACGAAGTGAAGCGATTGCTTGGTAAAGTGATATCTATGGCTATTGGCTTGTGGTGTCACACAGATGGAAAGCATGGCTATCTACATAATGTTACACGCAAAACGGCAAACAGCAGTGTTGGTTTTACTTACTTCAAAAAGTAGGAACTTGACGGGAACTTTTCTAGGTGTTAATCTCGGATCGGGTCACATGTATTTTAAGTCGAAAAATGTTTGACATGTTTCACTCCGTACCGAGGAGCGTCATCAGGAGTCGGCGTCTGCGCCGGTCCGTCACCGTCAACGCAAGCTCCTGATGACGCTACTCGGTACGGAGTGAAACATGTCGAGCGTTTTTCGACTTAAAATACGTGAGTGACCCGTTATTAATATGTTTAATATGTCTCACGTGTGTGTCTCACGGAAGTTTTGTTTTTGAAATCAGTTATGCCGATTTAGAAAATCCTTCTTTTGTTTGACAAATCAAACTGCAGTACTGGTAATAGGATCCTGGAGAAATTGAGATTTTTTTTACCTTTTGGACGCCAAAGACGGATTAATCGGTCAAAGACCACAGACCAACATAGACCTACGTGCATGTGCAAAAAGTTCAATTTCAGTTTTGACATTTCGGTGACGTGGCGTCCAAATGATAGCTTTTGTGTTTGACACGGCGTCGAAAAGGTTAATACGATATATATTAGGAACAACAACGGTACAGGTACGACCTTCAAACCTTCAAGAAAATAACTTACTCCCATTTTAAAGGCCGACAACGCACATGCAACCTCTCTGGTATTACAGGCGACCATGGGCAACGGTAGTTGCTTACCATAAGACGATTTGTCTGCTTATTGGCCTCCTTAAAAAAAAAATCTAAAAATGACGGGAACAAATCAAATTATTTTTATGAAATATTTTGATGTGATTTTTAAGTAGTCACACTACCATATATAAACTTATAAACTGAAATGGATATCATACACTAAAAAACCGGCCAAGTGCGAGTCGGACTCGCGCACGAAGGGTTCCGTATCATTACCCAAAAAATGGCAAACAAACACGTTTGTTGTAGGTATGGGAACCCCACTTAAATATTTATTCCGTTTTTAGTATTTGTTGTTATAGCGGCAACAGAAATACATCATCTGTGAAAATTTCAACTGTCTAGCTATCACGGTTCATAAGATACAGCCTGGTGACAGACGGAAGGAGAGTGGAGTCTTAGTAATAGGGTCCAGTTTTTACCCTTTGGGTACGGAACCCTAAAAATTATTAAAACTCTAAAAATGTGATCTACAAATGATTCGGGTATTATTTTAGTAACATTGTGCATTTGCTCTCGAAAAGCGTCGTGTCGTTAAGTGTAATTATTTGTAATACTAACTCTAGATTAAGTTATTGTATGACCTAACCCTATGCACGTCAAGTTCTAAATAAAGATATTTTAATTTCAATTTCAATTCAATTTCAATTTTAATTCAATAGCAGCAACAGAAATACATCATCTGTGAAAATTTCATCTGTCCAGCTATCACGGTTCATGAGATACAGCCTGGTGACAGACGGACGGACAGACAGACGGACAGCTTAGTGATAGGGTCCCATTTTTACCCTTTCGATACGGAACTCTAAATACTAAATAGACATCATAGGTACAGAACCATAAAAGCACAGTTCCTACTCCCACTTGGCCAGTTTTTTGTCATTCGTCATTGCCACTGCACGGCCTCAGTCACATCACAGGGTGACGTCAATTAGTCACGGAGCGTCATTAAAAAAGTATTAATAGTTAGTAATGTTATACTGTTACTTCAAATTTTTATCTTATTTTATTTATTTTCGCCCTCTTTTATAAATTTATTGACTTTCCTCTAGTCTATTGTACGCAGTGCTATATTTGTCTACCGTTCTTCATCAATTCTCATCTACTCAAAGGTTAACTGGAAGAAATCCCTTAAAGGGATAAGTTCGCCTTTGTACTGCCTATTTCTGTGCCATATTTGTGTTCTATGTCTTTGTACTGTATAAAGAGTTTATACATACATACATACATACATAATAGTTTTGGACGGGTCTCTATTGTTTCCCATATAGTTTTAAGTCATAATGTATTGTTTGTCCACATTTTCGTTAGTCATAATTTGGTTTTTCTCAGAAAAGCGTAACTTTTCAGGATTGCCATAAAACAAACCTAACCTATCTATAGGATAACCTGAGGAAAATCCTGAAAAGTTAACGGTTTCAGAATTATGACCAATGATAATATGACAATCATTACGTTATGACTTTCAATAATTATGTCAAACAAAGGGACCCCGTTTTGGACACAAGGGCCTGACACTCTTTGATTGAGAAAGATAGTCTTATTCCGATTCCTATAAGAGGAAAGATCAAATAGTGCCATGCTTTGTCCTTATCACCGACCGGGTGGCATCACAGGTAGGAGGCGATGGCGAAATACCGAAATTTATAAGAGTGAAAGAGAAAAAATCTTATGATGCCCACCTTTTATATGAATATTCTTTCTCTTACATATTCGAGCGATAAAGAGGCAGATAGCGAATTTTCGGATTCGCGTTTCCCGGCAGGTCCTCTGTAAGCAAACCGCCTTGATGCATCAATGTCATATTTTTATTAGGTATCTCTGAAAACTTGTCAAAAACCTGTTAAAGGTACAGTATGTATAAGTTACTCTATGGTTTACTAAAAAGGCTTAGTCTTGCACTCCGGTGGCAGAACATTGCAGTAATATCCCCTATTGAAAAATAGTCAAAGCACCTCCAAAACTCAATAAGTATAATTAAGATACGAATGCAGATTTTAAAAGTTTGTATGGAAACTAGCTCCCGATTTACTTGACGCCACGATAACCTTGACCTTATTAAGGATATAACGAACAGACAAAGAGTATTACAAAAAGGACATCCTGCAATTCTCACGCGTTACTCACTCTACTGACTCATTATACAGAATATACAGTCTACGGGTCATTTCGAACCTACGCGGACATGAATGATACTTAAATCATGCTATTTAGTTCGCTCGTAATTGTCCGTACATGTATTGGCGAGGGCGAGACGCACGATAAGTACCTATACATGTTTCAAATATCATTCTTAAGTCAGTGTACGTTCTAATTAGCCTGTCATTATTAAAGCCTACTCAATAAATGCCAAATAGTATTCGTACGGCGAAGAGAAACGGCCTAATTTATAGTGTATTGATAAAAACTGCGGGTTTTTTTACTTTTTATCGCCATTGTAAAGTAATTGGGTTTAGCTTACCAGTTAAATCGGTGGCTTTGTGGTCAGTGCACGTGAAGAACATGTTTTTTAAATGGTTTTTGTTGATGGTGAGTTTTTGTTTTAGTTAGTTTAGTGTTGTTAGTAAATAATTACTAAATAGGTGTGATGAGAAGTTTTGATGAAACTTTCTTTACTTTATAATCTCGTTAAAAATATGGAAAATTCTTGTAAAATTACGTTTTAAATTTAAAAGATTTGTGGTTATAGATTTTTTTGTTATAAGTTTTACAAATTTTTATTAACAGATCTGTTTAGAAGTATAATAAGTAATGCGAGTATTTTTGATAACAGCTTTTAATGCTATGAAATAATTTTAAAAGACTATTTTAATTTAGCCATACGAGTAACTAACACAGTGCAATTAATTTTTGAAATTGATCAAACAGCAATGTATTACCTCCGACGTCCACGGGGACAACGCCGTCCTCGAAACGTCGGAGGTAAATCTTAAAACTTAAATACGCAATTAAGTCCTGTTTTACAATTTAATAACAGTAGGTACCTATTGTTTAATTACTTAGTGCTATATTAACACATACAGTAGTCAGACCAAGCTAACTCTGCATAGCATTTGCAATGGCAAAGTGTGGCTATGATATTATTAATGTCAATTTTTTTTTAAACATCTTTCTCTACTCAATTTTTTCTGTTCAAATTGGTGCAAAGTTAATACCTAAGATGGACTTTATTAAAACTCTTGTAGGTTAAATTGCTTTCAGCAACGACTATACTATAACAGTGTACTAAACTAGCCAATTCTCCTTATTTTTTCGAAAAAATTGTTTAAGTACGAGTATTTGTGTAAAATACCTCCTCGGGTATTTTATATTAAGAGTTTTTATAATGTTCAGTAAATAATCAATTATATCTTTCGAAAGTTTTTTTGTTATCTATTTCCCAGAAATGTTTTATGATTAAAATAAAAACGGGGAGTCACTGCTTATACAGGACAAGTTTACCTACTCATCACTAAATCATCCTAAAACTTAGCATTTCATTAACATTTAAATTAAGTATAAATCTATAGAAATATTTTATAATGACGTGAGTAAAATTCTACTTTATTTCATAAATTAAATAGGTATAACTACCTATACATGATAAACATATAAAATAACATATGAACAAATAAACCTACTAAATTAAATCTAAAACCCTAAATAAATTCAAAAATGTACACACACATCATAAAACATATAATGACTAGGTATCTTCGTTTATTTTCAGACAATTTTGACAAAAGTATCTTCAACGGTTGTTGCAGAACAAGATTACTACAAACATGACGAATACGAAGATTACGAATACGATGATCCAACATTGGATAAAGTAGAAAACGCCCCAACAGATAAAACTCAAGCTACTTCATACAAATATGCAAAAGACGAACCAGGTGAAATTTCGACAATTAAATGGTTAAAACAACTTGTACATGAGGATCCTGAGAGTAATAAAGCTCTATCAAATACCGATGAAGCTACTGGTAATGAAGAAGAAGTAACATACATACTTACAGACAAACCTATAGATGATAAACCTGGTTATGAAGTTACAGAAATTGTTGATGATATACCAAACATTGTAACTTATAAGCCCATAGTAACTAATTTCACTATTAAATTACCTTTGAATAATGCCACAAGTATCAACGAAAATAAGAAGAATAAAGGTAATGTCCCAAGAAAGAGTTCAATAAATATATTTCACGTGAATGCTGAATTTGATGATGATAAAGATAAGAAACCTGTAATTCAAAACATAAACATTCATAGAATACCTTTTGGTATTTTTAAAGTAAAAGATAATGTAGATAAAATCAAAGATGATGTTTTTAATTATGTGCATAGTACCGAATTTTATAATGAACCACACGAAGAACATTATTTTCCAAATATACTGGCGGCGCCTGGAAACATTATACGAAAATTAAGAGAGAAAGGATCTGCTTTATACCATAAGTTTTTTAGCTAACTTCTGTGATGTCAGTTATAGAATAAATAAATGAAATGAAACGGTTTTTTTTATTTACTAAACAGTAACACTTCCACAAACGACAGAATAATATTATTAAATTTATTAATGATATTAAAAAAAGTTAAAACTTAACTTTTAATCAGTAATATTTGAATTTGCTTGGTGCGTATCTATGTAATTTTGCAGTTTGTTATGATTTATATTGGGTATATGCGACAAAACGGAGTACAGATACACTTTATACATGTATGAAAACTAAAGATGCATGGCCACAATTTTTAAAATGTTTTACTTGTTATATAAGTATTATCAAAGATAGATATAACTCCGTAATAGATGGATACAGTTTAAGGAAAAAACGTGCCTCGAAAATCAAGAAAATTTGATCCTCGATCAGAGGGCGCTACTAGCTTTGGCCTACTGTCGTATAGATGGCGTTGACGGTTTCGTTTGTTATTTGACAATTTTAACGCATATCAGTGAAAGAACATGGGTC
Source organism: Cydia strobilella (assembly GCF_947568885.1). Taxonomy (NCBI): domain Eukaryota; kingdom Metazoa; phylum Arthropoda; class Insecta; order Lepidoptera; family Tortricidae; genus Cydia; species Cydia strobilella. Next base: position 13,848,944 of record NC_086059.1, on the reverse strand, counting down.
AAAATCATTTATCCACATTTTATCGTATTTTTATATATCTTCATTTTTAGTTTTAAGGTGTGTCGATAGATGGCAGTGAATTTACTGGGGTTACAAAATATACTATGACAGTACCGCTCTATCTTATTATATCCACTTTCATATTATTACATTTAATACTTTTTTAATATTAATTTCACTTACTTAAAAGTATGTCACATATTCCTATGCCCTCATTCCGAGCACATTAACAAAAGCAAATAAGAGCTCGTATATAGTAAGTAAATTTCGAAGGCAATTTCTCTCGCTGCGTACCGGCACGGAATATTAATGTAGGAAAATATGTTTACACATTTCTCTTGATTTCTTGACAATTCTTGGAAAGCTTTATTTTATTTTGGAGTTTTGAGCAAGTAACGTGATAAAAGCATAAAGCTGAAATCTTACATTACTTAATTTTATTATACTAATGATACCTAAGAGAAAATTTACCTATGTTAATAAAATTAATGGTTAAAACATTTATCACAGTATGGCTAGAAATAATAGTAAGTGGGCGATTTTTTATTTTGATGACACATTTTTAAGAGCTCTTTATTATAGGCGGAAAAAATACGACATCAAACCAAGTCTCGTTGAGTTACTAGTCCATAATCCAGGAACAAATATATCTGTGATAAACACACATAAATATGTCCTTACCAGGATTCGAACCGGGACCTTGTACTTCATAGGCAGTCACCGGGTCTAGGAGGCCGTTGTCTCAGCAAGTAAAGCATTTTTTAATACACATGGAATATCACGCACAGGATTATATGCAATGTTTCAAATCTGTTTTAAATTATTTAAGAACGCGTATGGGTAAAATTTTACGTTTAACCTACTGGTCGATGAACGCAATTGTCCTGATTGGGGATATTATATGGAGTTGTTAGATTAAAAATATCAAATAGGTTTTTTATACCTACCGATTGGTTGATTGAACGCCATTATTATCCTCGAGTCGTGCGAGAAGCGATTGATATCAAGAAGCACACCAGAAATTTATATGTGGTGATCATTTGGGGCGGAGACAAATGAGAATTCACCCATTGACGTTGTACGTTTGATGAAAAAGTATTACAAAACGTTCATACGGCAGTTTTAGTTTTGCCAGTAGCCGCTGGCGCTAGCAGGTGCAAGCTGGTTTTTGACAGATGGTATGGTCGCATTCATAATTATTAATTGTCTATGGATTTGTTTGTTTGTTTCTTGAATGTTTTTCTTTTTTTTTTTCTTGTATACTTGTTTTTTTATTTTTGTTTGTGCTCTTCATGTATATTTTTTTGGTTTGGTTAATATGTTTGTATATAATTAGGTATTCTTTGTGTGTAGCTTTGTAATGTTTTAATATGTATCTTTGTGTGTTATCTGTCGTGGCATCACCGAATGGGCCCTACGGAAGACCAGCGCTGGCTTTATAGCTAGTATTATGCTGAGTTGGGTCCATTTCGTGATGCACACTTGATGATCTCTTCTTTTCTTGCTGTTGTTGTCTGTACATGTTCGTACTTGTGTTGTGATCGTCACGAATAAATGTCTTTTATCTTTATCTTTTATCTTTATCATAATAATTATGAACTGGATCGGCCACACGCTCCGAAGGGACCCGAATCACATCCCGAGGCAAGCCCTAGACATGAATCCCCAAGGAAAGCGGAAGCGTGGTCGCCCTAAGCAAGGGGATATAGGAAGTAAGTAAGTCAAGTAAGTCAATTCATAGCTAGTATTTTAATTCATAGCTTCTGATCCTTGACACACTGAGCTCTATTTCTTGCCCAATAAAATCACTTTTGTTATAAAACAACAATTTTACATTTTATATTAAAGAACTACTATTTTTATTTCATTCTACGAAGAAAGGATTGGTTATTGCAGATATATAATTGTAAGTATCAAAGACGAACTTTTGCCTATGAGGGATCTCTTCTAATAAACTTTCAAAAGTAATTAAAATTTTCTTTAAGTAAAATTAAAAACATAATTTTTTTTCGTCCTAAATTGGTATTTCATATTTATTTCACCCAGAATGAACTCTTCAAACTTAGCAAACCTTATCAAATATATCTTAAAAAAGACTACATAAAATAATAATTGGTCCTAATACCTTCTGGGTGGTATTACCCACTCTCGATCACCTTTCTCCTAACGGCGGGGTCAGTATCCTCGGAGGCTGCAGTGCCGAGGCGCCTTCGCACCGACGCGCGCGCATCCACATCGAGATCGATACATTCTGGTAAGTCCTCATATTTTGATCTGCTGTTGTTGGAAATTGTGTCGTATTGTCGGTGGGATAAAGCGTGATTTTGAATAGAAAAAATACAGAATGTCCCTAAAATTTTGTTGCGGCATATTGTTGACAATTTTAACAAACGCTTGCGTTTGTGTATCGTAGCTGCCTTTAGCTTTGTTATTTAATATAAATTTAAATTTTTAATAACACTTGTAAAAACGTGTGGAAATATATCCCTAAAAATTCGTTGTCAATATATTTTGGGCCATTGTATGGATAAGAAAATCGTCAAAATTCAATCGTCCAAATCAGTTTGTTAGAAGTTTTTAGCTTTACTCTGTTTTTGGCCGACATATTACAGTAATTTCTAGATCTGAGGTTGTGAAAGCAGGCATTTTGAACAGCAAAAAGAGTTGTTAAATTTGAATCCGAACTTTTCCCTTTTTTTACATTATACAGATTGACATATTACGATAAGTTCAAATTTTTTGATCTAAGGGTTTGTTGTTTGAAATGATGTCTTATTATCGGTGAAACAAAACATTATTTTGAATAGGAAAAATGGGATGTTGATCGTCAAAATCTAATCATTCGAATTAGCTTAAAGTTTTTCGAATTAGTTAATGTAGTGTGTCTGTACTCTGTTTTTGATCGACACAGTCATTACGGTATTTCCAGATTTAAAGTTCTTTCACTGGAAATTATGTCGTATTCTTTGTGAAATACGGCATGATTTTAATTGAATTTCGTGTTTTGTTGTGTTAAAGTCCGAATTGGTTTTGACCATACACAGATAGATTTGAGTTCACATATTTTAATCCAAGTGATTGCCGTTGGAAATTACGTTTTATTGATGTTACAATAAAGCATGATTTTGAACAACAACGATGTAATTAGATTATGTATGGCAAGGTAGTTAATATCTCATTGTTAAAAAATTTCAAGCATAATTTTGAATTGAAAAATAGTTGTATTACGTAATAGTTCAAATTATTTCACAAAAACTTATTTATTTGTTGAACTTGACAACTAAAATGTCAAAGAGATTTGTTTTGACACCTCCCATTTTTTTACGTTCGGAAATCACACACTTTATAGACTTTGTAGCAATGACATTTTCTGGTTGTTGTATTTACTTTTCACCTCAGCAGCTCGAACAAGCCTACTTTCGTCACACCCTGGAGTGAGGAAAGTACGACTTTCCGCACTCCAGAGACTGAAATAAAGTAGCTTTTTAATTTAGTGAAGGCCATGAACTGCCACTTCGTAGTTTTATTATAATTTTTTTTCTGTATTATTCTGTGTAATTCGAAATTCGAACTACATTTTAACCTTTAATATGTTCTCACTACCGAGGTGAAAAATTGTATGTCCAACACGAGAGCAATTATTGAATCTTTCGCTTTCTCGGGACTCAAAATAAACACTCGCAAGAAAAACCAACTTTCCTCTCTTGTTGCACAAATAACTATTGCTTAATCAAAAAAAACCATTTGTTAAGTGGTACCTATTAATACACTACCTGGTTAAAGGGTTAAATATTCTGATTTAATAATCTGCAGAAATCTATATTAATATACCGTTGAATTTTAAGATAAGTTATCCAACGTTATAATTTCAAAATTGTAAAAAAAACAGCATCACGTTCACTCACTCACTGACTCACTCGATCCCCACTCACTTCACTTACTCACTTACTTACTCACTCACTTCACTTCACTCACGCACTCACTCACTCACTCACTTCACTCACTTCACTCACTTCACTCACTCACTTTCACTCACTTTTTAATTAGCACTGAAATATAGATGAATGTTTTAAATAGCCTTCCCGCGCCCTCGTGCTATTAGAAGTCGTTAAAACCTTTGAACTTCATTTTCACCTCCTGGGCCTGGTTTCCAAACATTTAGGTATTAGTGGAGCTAGGTATGCATTATTTTAAGAGGATATGTTTTAAATTTATTTTTTTATCTTCAACGGCTTATTGCCAATATAGTATATCACTGATTTAAACTTTCACGATTTTTACTCATTATTATTTATCTCCACGGGAATTAATCGCGTAACATAGTTTTAAATTTACCTCCAACGTTTCGAGGACGGCGTTGTCCCCGTGGTCTCGGAGAAGACTGGCTAAAGTTGACATCAACATTTTCTAGGCGCGCGAGTTTTTCGAACTACCCGCCGTACTCGAAACGTCGGAGGTAAATTTAAAACTATGTTACGCGATTAAGTCCCGTGGAGATAAATTATAATATAGTATATTTTCTATCTTCGAAATTACTAAAGTATTAAACTCTACCTCTTAGCCTTCGGAGGGACGTTGGCTCTCTGTGCGTGTTCTACCGTCTGTACAATAGGGAATGTTCTGAAGAACTTTTTGATCTGGTGCCACCTTCACGTTTTTACCACCGCTCCTCCCGCCAAAGAAACAAAGCTCATCCTCACTTTCTTGACACGTGGCAAACCAAAAACAAGCGGGCATCTAGCTCGTTTTTGCCCAGGACGTGCAAGTTGTGGAATGAACCTTCTGAGGTGTTTCCCTTGCGCTATGACATGGGGTTCTTCAAGAAGCAGGTATTTAGGGTTCTCAAAGGTGGGCAACGCATAAGTGGCTCCTCTGGTTTTGCTTATGTCCATGGGCGGCGATGACTGCTTCCCATCAGGCGGCTCGTCTGCTCGTTTGCTTCCTATTACATAAAAAAAATATACTTTTAGTATTATAGACGTTAAAATGTTGATTAAACATTTTAGAGCAAGCGGAGACTTGATTTCGTTGCATGAATACCTACTGCATGATTTATTATACCTAGCGTGAATATTCGCACGCTAATTAAATGACAATAAACTTCATCATCATCATCATCATCATGTCAGCCGATAGACGTCCACTGCTGGACATAGGCCTCCCCCAAGGCTCGCCACTCCGACCGATCCTGTGCCGCTCGCAACCACCGAATTCCCGCGACCTTCACCAGGTCGTCGCTCCATCTCATTGGAGGCCTACCGGCAATAAACTTTATACATAATATATTCTAAAAGTGCCGCAATATAATATATTCCTTAATCATTGTCTCTTATGAACAACATCATGTAAAATTGTACTTAAAGGAAATAAATAAATTGAAATTGAATTGAATTCATTTTTTTTGAATTGTAGCACAGTCCACTATCACCGTCTAATTTGCCTAAAGATTGACTACTAGAGAATGCATTATGGCAACTCCATTGGTTACATAAAACATAATATTAATGTAAAAGCGCCCTTGTAACCTATTTAGAACATAAATGATGTTTTTTGCGCCATTAAAGAAAAAAATCTCAAAACATAAATTATAAGAATTATAAGAGAGATAAACAAAAAAAATGCATGATTAGTTAGCGCCACTTGCACCATCCCACTAACCCGGGGTTGAACGGTTAAACCGTTAACCTAGTGTCAAATTGTCCTAGTAACCATGGTAACTCCAGGTTTAACCGCTTAACCCCGGGTTAGTGTGATGGTGCAAGTTTCATGTTCAAGTTCAAATATACTTTAGATAGATAGATAGATATATTTATTTCTAATTGGAAATTACATGTTATTTTCACTTAAAAATATCACAAACTTACAAAAAGATCGTCAAATGTAAACAAAAATTATAATAAGCAACAAAACAAAATATAAGATAATCATACAAACCAATAATGTTAACAAAAAGAAATAAAATTTATAAATCATCATCATCATCATCAAAATAAGTCAAAATCGATGTATTTATTCATGTAGGCCTATGAATGGTAAATAATATGTACGTAATAATAATTAAATCATTTATTCACACAAAACAATAAAAATGTGCACACTACATTAAAAAAAATACAGAAATTGAGAAAATCTTAAAAAATAATCTAGTTACATGTAAAAAATACGTTCGTTACGTACGTTACGTATATATTAATTAGTGGGCCTTGGTTAGTTAGTGGGTGGGTTAGTAGTGGGTTATTTTGGCCAAAGTCATCACAATACTTGCTTCCTTTCGTTTGTCGTTTGTACGGTTGTCACCATGGCTAGGCCCCCAGGTAGCTTGTAAGGTGTAATTTAATTGCAACAAACTAGGCCTACAATGTAACTTCGATCTAAACTACAATCAGGTACTTTCTCCCCCATTCACCCACGCAGCCTAAATATCTAGGTCTCAAACTAAGCCCTTTCTCGTACCTAACCAGTTTATTAACATTCTAGGCTGACCTATATCCGACAATGTCTAGTGCCAGATATAGAAACCGTTATTTACCTAGGTTTCGATCTGGTGCATATTTTATGCATTTTGGATTTAATTGCAGTATTTAGGTATATTTAGATGACTCAAATCGATAATGTTATTTGTAGTATGTATGAGTCATTATGGGAATCATCTACAAAATATTGTAGGTATGTATAGGTACAGTGAACTAATTTAGTAGCCTTTCAACTGCATCATCAGATCAACTTCATTTTAGCATATATTTTTATTATATTGTCATCGGAAAAATAGAAGTACTCCAAATTTTGAGAGAACGACACATAGTAAAGAAAATCTAATCTAATGTACAGGATATAAGGCACGCACACATAAATTATACGAGTATAACATATTTACAAATACACGTAGTTGACGCAGTGAACCAAAATAAGTGTGTCAAATAAGTACTGATTCCCTAAGTAAGCTAAGATCAGGCTGCATTCAAAAAACTAGTAAAGGTAAGGTTAACCTGATAATTTTCCCGCCGTCTTCATGCTCGTTTTAGTTGGTTATTGTCTAGTTAGCTGCCTGTTAGCTATAGTTTTTGCGAAAATTCCCAGGACAGAGGCGAATCTTTTTGTATTAAAACTTGCAACTTTAAATGCATTTTTTATCGAAACCAGTCTAAATTTTTTGCAAGCTTTCTAATGGTACCCCACACGATTCTTACAAATGAAATAAAAAATCTGGTTACCCCTCTCAACCCCCTAAATTTCCCCCTAAAATAAGTAATAAGCGATTTTGACTTATTTACAATTAGTGGTGTTAATTGCTATAACTGTTTCAAATTTTAGGTATCTACGTCAAATGGTCTTTGAGAAAAACGCATTTAACTAATTTGCAAGACCGAAGTGATCCCATAAGTGTTCCGTTAGTCAAAATAAGTTTTGCACGGAACACTAAAAATGAGTCTGAGGTTATACGTAAATAACATTACTTATGTCGTTGACAACCCCAGAATAAATTTTACTAAATACTTTTATTAAACTCTTTAACTTTACCAAACGCGTACCAAATCAATACCTCAAATGCTCTCGATCATTATTTATTAATCAAAGATACCTAAGGTCATTAACCCCGGGTTGAACGGTCGCTGTTTACGCGTTATAAACAAAAGCTGCCCAACCTGTATGTGACGTCACGTGAGCCTGAATATTTGGCTTAAATGGCATTTAGGATTTGTACCAAGTTTGCACCAATACAAGGAAAATGCTAACTTTAACCCCCTAGAGCCCAAGCCAAACAATGAAATGAGGGCTATCGTTTTTTTGCTCACCAGTTGGCGCCTCTGTTGATGGTGGTCCAAAAGACTAAAGAACAGCTGACAGTCATTGAAGTGACAAGTGACATTTGACATTTCGAACTATGGAAAAGACCACCATCTACACTAGTGCCCCTAGCGGCGAATTCATACGCGTTAGCCCTCATTGTCGCAATCGCAACCTGTACAGCGCGAACAAGTTGCGCGAAGAGCACTTGTTGTTGTCAATAATGACATTGTCAAGTACTGCCTTAGACAGTAGACAAGATGGCGCTGGTCGCTGCTGCAAAGGCTGCGTTCAGCTTATGGTTGGGCCGTGTCGTACGGCTGCGATCGTGACCCAAAATGGTCCCGCCGGAAGATCAGCGCTGACCTTCGGTTCAGCATTATGCTGAGGCGAGACCATTTCGTGGTAAACTTCAACTCCTACCTATTTTATAAATTCCTATAGTTTTATTTATACTTTTGTATGTAATTTTAGTCTTAAGTTTATCACGAATAAAACATTTGATTCTAATTCTGATTCTGAAGTAGTAAAATTCATGTCTTAGACTTACGCTCCGCTTCTATGGCTTGTTGTCAAAACAACATTAACTCATGGCACAAAATACTGGTTCTAATATGTGCCGGTTCTATACGTTAGTAATTAATATTTTGTATTAATTAGTACTTAGTAGTAGTAGAATAGTTCTGAGGTATTTCCTTTGCGCTACGACATGGGGTTCTTCAAGGGTATTTAAGGTTCTCAAGGGTCGGCAATGCTTAAGTGGCTCCTGTGATGTTGCTTATGTCCATGGGCGACGATGACTGCTTCCCATCAGGCGGGCCGTCTGCTCGTTTGCTATCACATAAAAAAATAGTCCAGTGGATGATCCGAAGTGGATGTTGGCTTCCGACACCAAAGATATTTTGCTCTGTCCAAACGACGGCGCCATTAAGTAATTTGAACAATATCCCTTACACCAGAATACACATTACGACACACGTAGAATTAACATTATAGAAAAAAATCCACTCAAATTGCCTTGAAAAATTGACATGTAGAAAAATGTTTCAATCTATAGTCTATCTGCTAGACAAAACTACTTACTATTACAATTTCTAGCTACATAAACTAGTACCAGACAGATATATGGATGGTTCTTTAAACTTCATGATATTTCAGAAATGCGTTTTTAAATGAGAGCGTGACTTGTATGACTAGTATATCAGTAAGTATATTTATGTTTCAGATTGTAACAATGATTCGTCAGGTGACACTTCTGGCCATATGTGTGCAGGTCATCACATTCAATGTGGTAAGTCAATATTAAGTGCTATTCTCACTATTTTAAGTGCAACTTGCGCGTTCCAGGATTAGCCAACTAACTCGGAATTAACTGAATATTGTCTTCGGTTACCGCGATAGTTACTCATGAAATAAAACCATGAAAACGGATTATTACGAATTAACGTCGGGATGTATTATAAATTCAATATATGCGATATAATCCGTTTTCATAGTTTTATTTCGTGTATAAACCCTGGAACGCGCAATTGGCCCCAATCTTTTTGAATAGATGACATTGGAAAGATATTCCAATTTTCAATTGCATTAAGGCTGAAAGATAATTATACAGGCCAAGTGGAAAGTACAGTCAGCAAAACTATTAGCTTTATCATCCCTGTATTTGCTGACTGTACACTGGCATCAGAATGATATTTGAATCATGTTATTTAGTTATCGTGTATTTCGCTCGTACTTGTTCGTTACGTACATATATATTGGCGCGGGCGACATTCACGATTAACGCTCACGGTTTGTTGTTTATACAAGTATGAACTCAAATATTTCGGCAACCCAAACAGAATTTGAACCCAACAAAACTCAACGTATTTAGCATAGATAACAGCTGTTTCGAAACCGAAAGAGAAATGATCTCAAAGCCATTGTAGGTGACGATAGCAATGAATATTCATTCTGTGAGTAGCTTTCATACATGAAAGATAGAGGGAACGGTTGCGAAAAACGCTTGTAGGTCAGTGGAAATGCGGGTGAATTTAACTGCGGGTACACATAATTGTAAATATAGTGTACCTGTACCTATACCTATATAAGTACTGATACATTACACATGTGATTACAGATGTACAAGTTTCAAAAAGTTGGAAATGTTCTCGGACATAAATTCACAGGAATAGGAATAGGAATTAATTAGTTCTGATAAATTTCACAGGAAACAACGGGAAGGTTGACTGGTAGAGAATGCCTTGTAGCATTAAGTCCGCCTTTTGTACATTTGTATTTTCTTTTGTGCAATAACGATTAAATAAAATAAAATAAATAAACATTAATTTAGGAAATGGAAAATTTAAAATTTTCATATAAATATATGAGGTATTCTATAAAACCATTCTTATGGCACATATAAAAAAGATACAAAAAAGATATAGAAAAAAGGTTTACAGAAAAAAGAAATGTAGGCTATTTTGAAACTTAAAAGTCCAACTTTATTTAATGGTGATTTATTGACATTAACCTTTCGTATGCGCATGTCAAAAAATTGCCATATAAAAAGCAATCGTGACAACTTCTTGTTTAAGTTGAATATATATGGAGCAATCTGCTCCTAAGCATACGAAAGGTTAAATCACGCGCCAACTGCACTGCGAGTTATGTAAATATTATCTACTCAAGTTGACATGTTTACAGTACACATACAGACACATCTAATGTGATGTATAAACATTCTTTATTACATGAGCCCTTTAAAAATTTAACGCCATAAAAATCTTTCAACCAACGGCATTTACCTATTTCTCATGACGTTTTTAAGCCCAACTGAACTAGCTGTTCTAATCTATGAAACTCCTGAATAGGGGCTGAATAACCTTGTAACCATACTTGATGAAAGGGTGGCTTTTGTTCCAAATGGAATTAATTTACTGCTTTGAAAGCTGGTAAAAGTTCTCTAATATGAGTCAGGAGTTACGCGCTTAGAGGTACAGGTGGTAATGTACTTACAAGCTACGCTTTCGACTCCAGCGTTTTCACGTTGCGTTGTCACGAAATCAATTTCACGCTACTAATTTCGTAATGTAAATCCCGCTTCAAGGGATGATTTCGGAAATGAAAACTAGTCTATATTCTTCCTCACAACTCATAATCTCCATACCAAATTTCATCTCATTTAGTTCTGCGATTATTGGAGTTGAATCCCGCATCCCTTTTCACTCCCTTGAAGGGCGATTTCTGGGATAAAAACTATCCTATGTCCTTCGCTGGGACTCAATCTATCTTTAGGTATACAAAATTTCAACTAAATCGGTGCAGCGGTTTAAGCGTGAATATGTAACAGACAGACAGGCAGTTATAATGTTATGGATTTCTATAAAATTAATCAAACTAAGTGTCATTCAATTCTGACCTACTCCAAACTCCAAAGAGCGAAGTCAGATCACATCATCGGAAAGATTCCCAAAAAGCAATTTGTCTTAATTAGTAGATGTTAGGCTAACGACAGATGCAATTAGGGGCCTCCGACAAAATGGCGACTTATAATTTTATTAAGGGATTACTCACAAATGCTCACTGACAGCTAGTTCAGAAGAAATATGGCCTAAGTTGTGATAAACTAGCTAGAAAGACGTTGTGGCATATATTCAAACTACAGATTTTATAAGGCAATAAGCGCTGGTGGCCTAGCGGTAATAGCGTGCGACTTTCAATCAGGAGGTCGCGGGTTCAAACCCCGGCTCCTACCAATGAGTTTTTCGGAACTTATGTACGAAATATCATTTGATATTTACCAGTCGCTTTTCGGTGAAGGAAAACATCGTGAGGAAACCGGACTAATCCTAGCCAGGCATAGTTCCCCCTCTGGGTTGGAAGGTCAGATGGCAGTCGCTTTCGTAAGAACTAGTGCCTACGTCAATTCTTAGGATTAGTTGTCAAGTGGACCCCAGGCTCCCATGAGCCGTAGCAAAATGCCGGAATAACGCGAGGAAGATGAAAAACAAAGATTTTATAAGGCAGTAAATGACCACCGGATTAACATTATCATATTGTTTTGTTTTTCTTACTCAGAATTTGAGAATATTTTAGGGGCTTGCATCGTGTTTTATTTTTAATTTGGTCCTTTAACTGTTTATACAGTAAAGTGTAATCTTGTATAAATTGGTTAACACCGAGTTAGTTGGCTAACCCTGAAACGCGCAAGTGGCCCTTATGGGTTAATTTATCAACAATCGTTTTAATTCATTTTCTTTGGACGAAAAATCATAATTTACAATATTGATTTCGCACCATGTGGTGTTGCTACTTATATGATACCATTCTTTTATTAATTTTTCGATAAAAAATTTCATATCAATTTCATCCACAAGTGGCCGGCCGCCAATTCGTTACGCTGCGTCTTACGTAGGCGAACACGCGAACGCGAAGCGGCGCGTCGCGGTGCGGCGGGCCCACGGCGTTCGCGTTCGCAACGAGATCGCACACGTAGGACACTTCTATAGGTATCAAAGGATTGATTCACCCCGCGCCGCATCGCTTCGCGTGTTGTTCGCCTACGTAGTACGCTGTGTTAGCGTTTTTGGTCCACCTGCCATGTAGTCGTCTTGCTGTACTATGAAATGCTATGTAACGCTAACAGTTTTCTTTTAAATCTCCAGGTGCACACAGCAAAGCAGCAAGTCGCACTCTCCGACTCCTACCTACCCGTCGCCATGCAAGTCATCGCCCACCTCACCGACCAAATGGCCTTCGAGGCGCGCGATGAGCCCAAAACGACGACCAGTCGACCGACCAAGTCGACCAGTCGACCGACCAAGTCGACCAGTCGACCGACCAAGTCGACCAGTCGGCCGACGGGTAGACCGATGACGACGGGCAGGCCGATAACGGCGAGACCGGACGCGGTGTATGTCAATACGTATCAGTTCAACAGGCCGGGTACTAGGTGATGGTCTTCTGCTGTCTTCCTTCTATTTTTCACTATTTTTAATTACCTATATATAATATTGTTTGTTAATAATATTTTTGACCCATAAATTTAAAGACATATGGGTCAAAAACAGTCGGGAAAATCGGCGTTTTTTCTCACAAGGATTCGGATATACATATATTTCAAAGACTAATAAACTTACAATCATGCAATAGTTATTTGTGCAACAAGAGAGGAAAGTTGGTTTTTTTTGCGAGTGCTTATTTTGAGTCCCGAGAAAGCGAAAGATTATATAATTGAATCATGAGCGAAGCGAGTGATTCTAAATTAGAATCTTGAGCGTAGCGAGGGACTCAAAAACACGAGATGTAAAATAACTTTGCTCTCGTGTTGAACATATAATTTTTCACCTCAGTAGTGAAAACATATTAAAGGTTAAAATGTATTTCGAATTACACAGAATAATACAAAGAAACGAAAAAAAAAAAACAAAAAAAAAACGAATTTGTAATAGAAGTATGAATTGGCAGTTCATGGTCTTCACTAAATTAAAAAGTTACTTTGTTTCACTCCCTGGAGTGAGGAAAGTCGCTCTTTCGCCACTCCCTTGAGTGAGGAAAGTCGCACTTTCCTCGCTCCAGGGAGTGACGAAAGTAGGCTTGTTCGAGCTGCTGAGGTGAAAAAGAAGTAGACACTTTGAACGCCGATAAAGATAAAGTACTAAAGCTTTAAAGTTCGTTTGTTTTATGATATTTACAGTAAAGTAGCATAATCTTAACTCATACTTAACAATTTTCGACCCTTATGCGCCTGATAGTTTATACGAAATACTAAATAAAGCTTGTGACACTAGAATTTAAGCAAAATGAGAGAACAATTAAAATCACGTTTACAAAGTATTAGTCTTTATAATATCTTACAAACTTACTAAGATTGTAAACCAGTTAACAAACTATGAAATACAAAGTTGGCCAGGTTTTCGCCGCATTCACCCTTTCCCTTTGTAACTAAATTTTAATGGGTAATGCCAGAGACCAGTTGAAAATAAAGACTCACTGCAACACAGCAACTTTTCTGGCACCTCTGGCTTAAAAACCTTTATACTAAAGGATCGATAAGCCATGCTTTCGCAGTCCCTATGCGCACTGAACATCTGGACCAAGCCAGCTTTTGCCTTTTTGCTCTACGCGAGATTTCTGTTCTCACTGCGCTGGTTAAAAAAAGTTGCGTTAGTTGAACTTAAATGGCGATATTATAGCGTTGCGCTTTGAATTCTTTGGACGATTAATGTACAGCCTAGCAAGATTATATTTGGCTCTGTGATATCGTCACTACGAACAGCTTACATAAAGGGGCCCACTGACTATCAGTCCACCGGACGATATCGTCCTGTCAGTTGTTCGGAACTGTCCAATTTTTGTTCTAACTGACAGGCTACATAATCTTTCCTTCCTCCTTTTTGATGTAAATATTCAATAGGGAATATTACGCGAAACTCTGCGCAGGTGGCGCCACTACCACAATCTGAGGGTCTATCGCGAAACAAGAAAATCGAAATTTCGTTATCTAACATCTCTGTCACTCTTGCGCTAAAGAGGCAGATAGCGAAATTTCGGATTAGCGTTTTCCGGTAGATCCTCTGTAAACAAACCGCTTTGATGCATAAATGTCATATTTTATTATCTCTGAAAACTTGTCAAAAACATGTTAAAGGTACAGTATGTATAAGTTACTCTATGGTTTACTAAAAGGCTAGTGCTGCACTCTGGTAGCAGAACATTGCAGTAATTACTAAACTTAACTTAACTATTGTATTCTTAATATTTTTTCTTTCATCTTTGGGAATATTTTAGTCACTTTTGTAGTTATTACCATTAACTGGTCTCTACTAGCTACAACTTTCTTACTTCTCAACTATTTCCATAAAGTTGAAACGTTGGTGCAAATGACGCAATAACAAAAGGTAATATATTAATATGGGCGTGTTGTCGGTTAAGATCTTTTGTAAATAAAGGATAGCAAGTTTGAAACTTTAATTTACGCTTTTTGTATTATTAATTTATAAGCCTATGATGTTCGTTTAGAATTTAGATGCTTTGATTTGATGATTTTGACGTAAGGGATGCTGAGAATTTTATCCAGGTAATATTAATATCATCAAGGTGTTTCATTTAAATTTATATATGTAATTTTGCTCACACACAAAGTCAAAGTTTAGTTTTGAGTCCATCTAGATTTTTGCGTCAAATCTACCTGGCGCATGTTAATGTGAAAAGAAGTAGGAACATATTTGTCCGATGTAGACCTGTCCATGGACTGATTTTTGCTAAGGGGTCCGACTGAATATTAGTCCGCAGGACGATATCGGCCTGTCAGTTGTTCGGAACTGTCAAATTTTTGTTTTAACTGACAGGCCGATATCGTCCGGCGGACTGATAGTCAGTGGGCCCCTTAATTCTCGGACAGATGAGCCCCCAAGATAGATCTACACGAACGTTTATTTCTATCTCTGTCTTTCTTGCAAACTTCAATACGTAGACGATTTTCGAATTTCGATGCTTAAATTAAGAATTAGATTAATTTATTGAGAAAACCTTATTGCTAATGTTACAATGTGTTATTAGGTTATTACAAAATAACTAATATACAAATTAACTCGTTTAGGCGCTTTCCGACTTGAAATATTGCAGTTTCTTTGTTAAACTTTGCGGGTTAAATGGTCGACTGCCACTGCAGTGCAGTTGCAGTAGTATTTCACCTCAAACTTTTAGTTAACGAAAGTAGTTAAGAAGAAAAATTAATTTTAAAGTTTACTGAAATATGGTATTCAATTTTGTCCCCTGCAGAAACTTTATGAGCAACTAAGATTTCAGTTTTCCGTACCAAAGTTGGTCAGAAGAATTTTTATTAAAATGACTCAGAAAATCTTTGTTTGAAATTCTTTTCTTCGCTGTTGTAAGTATAATAAAAAAACCACCAAAAACTTCACATTCCAATAAAATATGACGTTTAATAGCCGCGCTTCCACACTTTGCCACTACAAATGCAGTCTTTTATACTCGTGTTTATGATAAATTACATCTCCATGTGAAAGAAATAAAAGTGAAGACCAAACAAATAAAGAACTTAAAAATATAAGAGATTCTAAAAGCCACCTTTTTTTCTTTACACAGGCAGCAAACAACACCGTATCACAGGCCCGGCCTCTACGCCCCCCTCGCGCCCCCCACACCCAACGACCGCACTTACCTCCTCCCCCCCAATCAAAACGCCCCTTACACAGTCATCCAGCCACAGAAAACTAACACGAACGAGCCTCTTCTCTCTATACATGAAGAAGAAGTGAAGCCACTAATCGAACCGAGTCCAGAGTCGCATCTTCTTCCACCGCATTTTGAAGCTGATGTTGATAAAATATCCCGCTCAGATAGTTTAATGCTTGATGATTGGGAAGAGAATCTCCAGTATTTATCCCCAAGTGTGAGGGAGATGATTAAACTGGCGAATGATCCTGATGATGAGAGGTTAATTGAGGATGTGAGGGCTGGACCTCAGGGGAATAAAGGAGGGTCAAAGCTGAGTGCCTCGAATTTGAGGTTAATGCTGTTGTATGATCTTCTAAGCAGAGAAGCTAAGAGACAGAGGCTTTCGGATTATTATGTGAGTATATTATTATTTACTTTTTTCACATTTATAGAATGGTGCAGCTGTACATCATTTAGCAAGGATATTAACATGCAGTCCTAGATTAAAACATATTATAGATCGACTCCAATGCATTTTAACATACAAGATATATACAGTGGTACTACGTAAACGAAATTAATAACTAGCTTAAATCTAAAATAGGCCCTTGAGGCATTGTACCAAGGATGCTGGCGGCATTTCCCCGCTGTATCGCAATGCTGATACGTTGTGCGAGAAAGCCGCCAGCTCTTCGGTCACCAGTTACGTCAACCAGACGCTTCGCGATTTCTGCAAACCACTTATGCGCGCTGGGACCCCATGGACCTAGAGTTTCAACTCCAAATGGAATGAAATTATACTCTCTACCGAGGCTCTTATATTTATTACATAGGTTTTAAGCCTTATAAAATGTAATACTAACACAATGGGATCATGTTATCTTGAAAATAAATAATAATTGAAAATAATTAATTGAATACAACATGGAAGTTCAGTGTTAACTAAGAATTTCTTACGTGAGAAACAATCAAATGAGTTTTCGAATATTGAATGATCTTCCTAAACTTCTTAACTATTTATCAGCCACAATTGGCTAGTCTCCTTAGTAGTTTTTTAGGCTTTTTTAATATTTCTAAAGATATCATTAGACGGCGTTTTGTTTTTTTCTTCAGGCTTAACACGCCCTTTAATGTTCTGATATTGCATGTGCCTGTGACAGACATCAAAAAAGTTTAATCGTTTTAATATTAATAAGCTGACAATAGTCACACGCAATGCTAAAATTTAAACATAGCAAAAGCGTTTTATGAAGTTTATCAACTATATAACCATTCGTTTCTGAAATTCTGACACGACCTATATTAAATTGTATATAGGTATATATTATTGCCTCAAAGGTAAATAGGTATTTACTATTGCCTCAAAGGTAAAACAGCAAATTAATGTATCCGCAGGGAAGTCAAGTAAGCCCCGCGGTGCAACTTTGCATCGAATGCAAACATTCCTGTTCCTATTGCTTTAATTAATTATACAAGATTCTCGCAGAATCCCGAAGAAATAAAACAGTGTATTTCTAATCATAATTCTTAGGTAACTTAGATTTCTTAAATGTATTACACTTCTGTATTAGGTCACAATTGATTTCTGATATTGATTCGATGCGTCCATGCGTAGTTCAGCCCGGACCTAAAATAAAAATCCAGGACCAAAAGAATTGTCAGTTGTTTCCTTTTTCTCTACGACACCATGTATGACCTACAAGTCTTTTTTACAGTCGGACACTAAGTAGAAATTTCTAATTAGATTGACGATTAGTCTCAAAGCACATTGTTAAAATTATCTAAAAAAAACCTCTATGTAAAACCATTAAATATACGAGACCATTTTTTCTCATCGCTCGCACAAAGGACTACTAGACTACCTAAAGTAGTGAAGTGGAAATCACTCACAAATATAAAAAATGTTCTACCGTAAAAACACGGTGATACTCTAATATTAGCCGGTACTGTATACAAACGATAGTTCTTAGAAAAGATTTCACTTACGTTACGCTACGACTACCTCCGAGTATTTTTATGTCGTTGACGACTACTCTTTCTGTAACTAAAAATAAAACAAATGTAGGTATTGCTAGTTAAGTTAGATTTTGATCTCATTTACAAAATAAAGTAAATAGCACGTTGTCACTGCTTCCAATAATAGTAGATTACGATACAAGTGAGAAAAATAGGAAATTAACGAGTGGCGATTAATTAAAACACGGCCAAATTTAAATAGGCACTACAACTAGTTGTGAATTCGTTGAAACAAAGGGAAAATTATCTAGTCCCAATGACATAACCGTCCATTTCCATCTCAAAAACTTCATTATTTTTCCTGACTCTTCTATAACCATAAACATACCTAATGTAAGCCTAATTTCACGGTTTTCCGGAACCGCTGGGAATCGCAGAACGTGTACTCCTCTCTAAATCAATAAAAACGGTGGACTTCATATTGAATTTTCTTACAAAATGACCCATTTTAATGGTGCTTGAGTGTAGAACAATTTCAACAGACACGAAATTTTAATTGCTTATCGTAAAAAAAACGTATTTGAAAAATGCTCTAGTGCAAAAACGTATAACTTTCTGCACACTTTTTAGAACAATAATGACCCGCTTTCAAAGCATGAGAAATTAAAATAAATTAGTTGAAACAAAGGGGACATTATCTAGTCCCAATGGCATAACCTTCCATTTCCATCTCAAAAACTCCAATTTTTTTTCTGACTTTTATAACCATAAACATGATGGAAACCTAATTTCACGGTTGTCCGAATCCTCTGGGAATCGCAGAATGTGTACTCCAGTCTAAATCAATAAAAACGGTCAGCTTCATATTGAATTTTCTTACAAAATGACTCATTTTAATGGCGCTTGAGTGTAGAACAATTTCAACAGACACGAAATTTTAATTGCTTATCGTAAAAAAAACGTATTTGAAAAATGCTCTAGTGCAAAAACGTATAACTTTCTGCACACTTTTTAGAACAATAATGACCCGCTTTTAAAGCATGAGAAATTAAAATAAATTAGTTGAAACAAAGGGGACATTATCTAGTCCCAATGGCATAACCTTCCGTTTCCATCTCAAAAACTCCAATTTTTTTTCTGACTTATAACCATAAACATGATGGAAACCTAATTTCACGGTTGTCCGGATCCTCTGGGAATCGCAGAATGTGTACTCCAGTCTAAATCAATAAAAACGGTCAGCTTCATATTGAATTTTCTTACAAAATGACCCATTTTAATGGCGCCTGAGTGTAGAACAATTTCAACACACGTATTTGAAATAATTGAATACGTATTTGCTGATTAGGAGGCAAAAGGCCTTTCTTAAATATAAATTTGACGTATAAAAATGAAATCGAAATTGTTTTTAATGCAAACATTAGAAAGAGGCGACAGTCAAGCTTTAAAATTCAGGGGCCTATTGCATAATCAAATTCAAACTACCTAATACTATTAGTGATTTTACATACAAAATCACTAATAGTATTAGCTTGTTTTTTATTATGAATTATGGCCCAGATCCGAATTTTATATTGGTTTTACTATACTCTCTATGCATTTCTTTCGTATTTGTATAATAGGGTGTATTACTGCAATGTTCTGCCGCCAGAGTGCAGCACTAGCACAAACCGAAAACCATAAAGTAACTTGCCTTAAACAGTTTTTGACAAATTTTTACACGTTTGTTACGAATAAATATGACATGGATGCATCAAGGCGGTGTGTTTACTGATTGTGCTAGTGGCGGCCCCTACGCAGTTTTGCGTTATATTCCCGATTGATGAGATGCTGCCAACTGCATACCTTATTTATAAATGAATACCGTTCATCAAGTGTATAAGCATGCAGTTTTGATGCTCGCAACACTACTGCTATTAGCCCTATGTCGTGGAGATCTTTCGATTTACGACCATCAGCGTTTAACCGTTGTTCTGATAATCACATATGACAAGGGTTACCAGATACAAATTTTAAATTTCCTGAGAAAATTCCTGAATTGTGAATATTTTTCATGACACTTGACGACGTGTAGTCTGATTAAACAAGATGATTTAACATTTTCGTGTTCCGTCCGCATTCCTGACGAAAGGCGAAATTACCTGATAAGTCAGGAAAATTCCTGACATCTGGTAACCCTAATTATGACTAATGGCGTTATTTATAAAAGCGCTAGAAGCCTAAACTAGCTATTAATCGTTTCTCTTAAAACTGTAATTTTGACTGTATGAAACTGGTATGAAAGGAATAGAACATAAAGTAACTAAGTAAGTAATTGAGTCTCGTAAAGTTTTATGAGTAAGTCTCCCTAAATCATCGATTATATTCGAGGATACCATTTAATTGGTATGACATAATCCGTCGATCTCTTGCCACCATCAATGTACCCGCTCTTCTTGAGCCGACTGGCATTATCAGAGATGATGGCAAGAGGCCCGATGGGATGTCCTTGGTTCCTTGGAGCTTGGGACGGATGTTGGTGTGGGATGCTGCGTAGACACACTGGCACCGTCCCACCTCCAACGGACTAATGTAAAAGCGGGCGGAGCGGCGGAAAGCGCCGAAATTTTAAAACGTAATAAATATAAGAGCCTCGGTAGAGAGTATCATTTCGTTCCATTTGGAGTTGAAACTCTAGGTCCATGGGGTCCCAGCGCGCATAAGTTGTTTGCAGAAATCGCGAAGCGTCTGGTTGACGTAACTGGTGACCGAAGAGCTGGCGGCTTTCTCGCACAACGTATCAGCATTGCGATACAGCGGGGAAATGCCGCCAGCATCCTTGGTACAATGCCTCAAGGGCCTATTTTAGATTTAAGCTAGTTATTAATTTCGTTTACGTAGTACCACTGTATATATCTTGTATGTAAATAAATTTGTGAATTATTGGTATTTTATTATCAAATATTCGTTTCTAAATAAGACCTTTTTTAGAAAAAAGGCGTAGCATCTCTACTTTTCAGACAAAAAATACAGCATGATGAAGAACAACCGTCGTTTCATGCTAGTCGTTATATGGATATTGAAAAAGTTCGGTAAATTGTTCGCAACTTCGGAACAATGCTTGGTAGAAAATCTTCCTCAACACTCATAAAAACCGTAACAGCTATTCAAAACTTAGTAGGTATCTTTTTTAACTGACGTCAAAAAAGGAGGTTACCAATTTATTTATTTTTTGTCTATAACTCCGTCATTTCCTTTTAGGGTTCCGTACCCAAAGGGTAAAAACGGGACCCTATTACTAAGACTCCGATGTCCGTCTGTCTGTCTGTCACCAGGCTGTATATCTGATAGCTAGACAGTTGAAATTATCACAGATGATGTATTTCTGTTACCGCTATAACAACAAATACTAAAAAGTACGGAAGCCTCGGTCCGCGAGTCTGACTCGCACTTGGCCGGTTTTTTTTTATTGGTAGTGGAGGTTTCGTAACTGGACACCCTATCGTCCAGTTACGTCCGCTATAAAACAGAGCATCTTTTACAAAGGGATCGATAAAAGGTTTATTGGTCGCGACGGACACTTTTATAAGGGCACGGTTCCATTGTTTGAAATTATAAAGGTTAACATTACCCCACTACGCGTAACTCCCTTTGGGAATTTTAGACTTGGATTTTTGTTTAAGATGACGGTTTAGAGTTCGTCTATGCTTACTTAGCACCAACTTGAATAGAACAAAATATTGTCTTCGGTTACCGCGATAGTTACTCATGAAATAAAACTATGAAAACGGATTATATCGCGTATATTGAATTTATAATACATCCCGACGTTTATATATATATATATATCTACGACGTATATCTTTACTTGAAAATAATTGTAGTGTATAACTAGCCTTATGAACCGATTTTGCATGTACAACCAGCCTTAAAGTTTGTAGTCTATGATTGTTCATTATTTTAGTATGTGGGTATTTTTGCACTTTGTAATTTTTCCTCAGTCACCCGTTGACCACGAACGCTGTAAAGGGTTCGAAACGTCGGGATGTATTATAAATTCAATATACGCGATATAATCCGTTTTCATAGTTTTATTTCTTGAATAGAACAAAGTTAAAAAGTGTCATCATAAATATCCCATTTTATACCAATAATATTTCCTAAATAAAAAGACTGTTATATTTATAGAAGAGCGGGGCATCCTGATACAGGTACATTCACCTAAAAGGAAGTCCCAACCACTGATGGTAATTTGTAGACTAAGCTTACAAGGAAATAAAACAATTTTCATTTCATTTCATTTCATTTTCATTTCATTTTCATAGAAATTTGATGTCAACGATGACATTACCACACTTTGTCATTGCAAATGCCAATCAGCTGAGTCCGACTCGCGAAGATTTCTTTGGACCGATTAATCCGTCTTTGGCTTTGGACCTGCGGTGCCGATATATCCGTCATTGGCGTCCAAAAAGTTAAAATTTGTTATACCCAACTGACATTTAGCGATTGGCACGGAACAAAAGCATACATAAGGGGGCACTCTCTAGTAGAGGAATGTTGTTTTTATTAGTTTTAAGTTTATCACGAATAAAACATTTGATTCTTTGATTCTTGACTGTCACGTTGTTTCATTCGTCCGTTTCGGGATTTGATGCGCACATTTTTTTAAATACAAGTTTTAGATTGAAAGCAGGATTTAAAAAACAAATTAACATTGTAACCATTGAACTTATTAACATTGATTGCGTCGTATTTCGTATTACGAATCAACCTGTATAATCAAATGTCATAGTAACTGTATTGGTAGATTTAAGCGCGTTGTGGGCACGCGCGTCTTTAACGTGGACGTGATAAAAGTTTAACAACGGCGCCGTAAAGCGGTTTCATTCCGCCAAGAAATGAGACACAACACAACTAAAATCAGACCTTCCAAGAGGGCTATAACATAAAGTTGTAGATTTTAGTTACGTTACGTCGGTACCTAAGTTATTTTGATTTATTTAGGAAGCAGTTAATGAGGTATGAGATGCCCTAACTTGTCCTCTCAAAGGGATTCACGAGTATTCTGGGGGTCGTAGGTAGGTGGGTATATATTTGATTGATTTGATTAATTAATTGACCGGTTAAATACGTGCCTATACTTGTATCCGGTCTGTCCCGGCCGTCATGTATAGTGCCGCGTCCGTCCGATGTCCGGGCTTAGCCCCGGGCAATTGCCTAGGTTTGTCCTAAGGTCTGAGGTCTATGAGTTCCCGCTCCGCGTCGTTGCAGTCAATGTTTTGAATTTTTACAAGTTTTAATTTTTAAACATGCTCACTGGTTCATTTCTTCTTATTTCTATTTGGATTTAAGGAAGGGAAAGAGTAAGCTTAAACATAAAAATCGGCGTTTTTGATTTGGAGGATACATTTTTTTAAGACCTTTATCATTAAAAAAAGGTGAAGGTTTTAATAAGCCGGTAAGGATAAATTAAGTAGGCTTTATAGGCTTTATGGCCCGTTTATTTTATGATGTCCACAAGAAAGTCGCATAGCCTTAACTCAGATAAAAATGTGACCCTAGGGCACGTATTCACTATAAACAATTTTGTTTATAAACAATGTTGGTAAACAAAATTTCTCAGAAAATGTATGGTACTCATTACGAAACATTGTTTATAAACCTAGTTTCTAATTAAAAATGTTTATAGGGTGGCCGTAGGATGCGTTAACTAACTTTTACACAGTGTATTGTTACATTTAAGAAACTACGGACGAAGCGAGTAGAACGCAAAAGAGAAAAATACTACTCTAAGAACAAATTAAATTATTTTCAATGAAAATATTTTAATTTGTTTTTTCAAGTAGGCACACTACTATTTAAACTATAAACTGAAATAAATGTCATATACGAAGAAGAATAAGATATACAAAGGAAAAAATGACCAAAGCCTCCAGTGTCCAGAGCACACCAGCAGCAGAGCAGAGCAGAGCACAGAGAGCAGAGCAGTGGACACTGGAGGCTTTCGTCATTTTTTCCTTCGTATATGACATTTATTTCAGTTTATAGAAAAATACTATGTTGCAAAAAAATCATACCCATTTTATTCGCCACTTTTTTCGCCAACAAAATCAAAATGGAAAATAAATTTTTGTTTAGACTCATGGCTTCAACCTTGTGAGTTATAACACTATTAATGTACAATGTCGTGAAAGATTAGGTACAGATATAGCGTTCATGGTATTTTAAGGAGATAATTTTATGTTGTGTGCCGAACTTTATGTTCACACTTTATAACCCTTTTACTTATTTATATCATTACTAGCTTTTGCCCGCGAGTTCGTCTGCGTGGAATTAGTAATTTGGGTACCTTAATTCTTAAACAAATCTGCTTTTTAATCCATCCTTTTTTCACCCCCAAATTGGTACACACTATACATTTCCACCCCATTTTTTACACCCTTAATGGATGACTTCGGGGATACAAGTTATTCTATATCCTTTTCCACAGCTCAAACTATCCCCATACCAAGTTTCATCTAAATCGGTTCAGCGGTTTTTGATTCCCCATACAAATTTCCACCCCCCTTTTCACCCCCTGGAGGGGTGAGTTCTGGGATAAAAAGTATCCTATGTCCTTCCCCGGGACTTAAACTATCTCTATACCAAATTTCAACTAAATCGGTTTAGCGGTTTAAGCGTGAAGAGGTAACACACAGACAGACAGACCGACAGACTTTCGCATTTATAATACTAGCTTTTGCCCGCGACTTCGTCTGCGTGGACTTAGTAACCCCAGCTAGAATAAGAATAGAATAAGAAAAATCTTATAGCAATTATTCAATTTGAGCATATTATGCACACAAATTAGCAGACACTTCATTAATTATCTCAATACCACCCCGCTTTTTACTTTCTTAAGGGATGATTTTCGGGATAAAAACTATCCTATGTCCTTCTCAGGGACTCAACCTATCTCTATGCCAAATTTCATCTAAATCGATTCAGCGGTTTAAGCGTGAAGAGGGAACACACAGACAGACAGACAGACTTTCGCATTTATAATATTAGTATGGATAGTATGGATATCCATCTTGCGGGACGTGATTTGGATCTATCGATAGGTATAACCAAAGATAGATATAACTCCGTAATAGATGGATACAGTCTAAGGAAAAAAACGTGCCTCTAAAATCACGAAAATTTTATTCTCGATCAGAGGGCGCCACTAGTTTTGGCCTACACTCGTATAGAGGGCGTTGACGGTTTCGTTTGTTATTTATAATTTTAACGCATATTAGTGAAAGAACATGGCTCAAAATCATATAAAAATAATTAATGCAAATAAAAAAATCATTTATGCATATTTAAATATATTTTAACGTATTTTTATAAATCTTCATTTTTAGTTTTAAAGTATGTCGATAGATGGCAGTGAATTTACAGCGGTTACAAAATTTACTATGACAGTACCGCTCTATCTTATTATATCCTCTTTGGTATAACAAAGTTATGATGTAGGCAGGTAGAGATGTATATAGTAAATAACCAGAGGTACAGATGTAGTAAATAATTGTTTTCCCTCGTATTATCTCGGAAACGTTCGTATTAGTCATGCTACTTCAGTCAACCCATAGAGTAACTTATACTAGAGCGGTACTGTCATAGTAAATTTTGTAACCCCAGTAAATTCACTGCCATCTGTCGACACACTTTAAAACTAAAAATGAAGATTTATAAAAATACGATAGAATGTATTTAAATATAGATAAATGATTTTTTTTTATTTGCATTAATTATTTTTATGATTTTGACCCATGTTCTTTCACTGATATGCGTTAAAATTGTTAAATAACAAACGAAACCGTCAACGCCATCTATACGACTGTAGGCCAAAACTAGTAGCGCCCTCTGAACGAGAATCAAATTTTCTTTATTTTCGAGGCACGTTTTTTCCTTAGACTGTATCCATCTATTACGGAGTTATATCTATCTTTGGTCAACCTCAGTACTTTTTGTACCGAGACTGACAGAAATAGAAAGATACGTTCGTCCGTGAAAATACGAGGAAAAACAATTCTGCACTACAAGTGTACTTGATCGGGTTGAAATAAATAATTATTATAGTCTCAATGTAAACTTAAAAAGGCCGTGTCGTAGATACACGCAAGTTGATGACGATTTCTTTTAGGTAATTAATTGATAGATTAATACTAGAAAACCTAGGAAACAAAACTTCGTAAGAAACATCTCATAGTCTTATCTCGTTATCTTATCTTTTATCTTTATCTTTACTTATGACTGTAATAAATAAATAAAATAAATAAATAAAAATCGATTATTTCTGATCTGCATTGATCCATAACGGTGTTAGTATAAAAATCCTAAAAACTATGTTAAGTACTAAATTAAAAGTAAAACTAAAACTAACTAAGAATAACGACTTATAAATAAATATAAAATAATACTATGACTTGATACTACGTATATTACATATACCATTTTAGTTTTTCGTTTAATTGATTGTAATTGATGTTTGTTTTTGTACTGTGTTTGTTTGTGTAAGATTCTCGAATATTTATTTTCGTATTAAATTTTTTCACTTCAATTCAATTCAATCTTTATTTGCAACCAAGTAGATACAGTTTACACAAATACACATGCAACTTAATGCTAGGTAGGTACATACATAACTACTAGGACCCGGTAAGGGCTTAGCAAAGTATTAGGGTTTTTAAAATATTCCTTATCTAGATTTCTTTGGCTTTCATTCATTCTTTCTTCCAATTGGTACATAATTCATTAAGTCATTCATTACTTCATAAGGTTTTCTGGAAGAGATAGCTATTTAGCGATAAGATCGCCTGTTCTTTATACCTAGTTTTTAACTGTATTCCATTTTCTGTGTATTAATAACTGATAGTTGCACAATTAAGAATACACGTTCAGTATTAGTAGTACCACTGTATATCTTGTATGTAAATAAATGATTATATATTATAACTATATACACTTACTTATTATCCAAATAACAAAACCACTTAAATTCCAGGGCTTCTCTCCCGACGTCCTCCAAACCCTCTCCGAGTCCGCCGACGGCGGTGCGCGCGCGCAGCTCCGCCTAGCACTATCCAAGATGGTGGAACGCAAGGACTGTCAGCACGAATACGCCAACAACAGGGCGCGAGAGATGGTCGACGAGCTGGCGAGAGACGAGTCGAAACTGTCGAGTGAGATTCGGTATCTGCAACCGCTCGTTTATAGCAGGCTTTAGACGTTAAGATAAGTTATGTTTACCCAGGTAGCAAAATGACGTCAAATGACGTCAGCGACGTCATAATGACGTAATAATGCCGTAATAGTTTCCAAAAAATAGGAATTTAACCTTTTGGACGCCAATGACGGATATAATCGGCACCGCATGTCCAAAGACGGATTAATCGGTCAAAGACCACAGAGCAACATAGACCTACGTGAATGTGCATAAAGTTCAATTTCAGTTTTGTCACTTCGGTGACGTGACGTCCGAGTGACAGCGTTTGTTTGACACGGCGTCGAAAAGGTTAAAATTTTAGAAAATTTCGTTTAAAAATTACAGAAGTTTTGAAAGTTTTTCACGTGAATAGAAAATGAGAGATGAGTCAGCTGTCAAGTGAGATACGGTATCTGTAGTCGCTAGTGTATAACAGGTTTTAGACTTTAAGAAAAGTTAATATTAGTATTAGTAGTTTCTGAAAAAATAATATTAACGAGAAAACAGATCTGGGGGCCGATTTTAGAATTTCGTGCGCTCGAGTTCGTCACTCGAAAATCTGTGGAAAACGGCGAAATGTTATTTTTGAAATATGAGCAATAGTAATTGGAAATCTAGTGGAACACCACTAGACCACCACTACCACTAGTGGTCAATAGACCACTCGACAAAAACCAAAAATGAAACACCTGTATATATACGCTTGTTTGATACAAATAAACATTCATTCAGTCATTCATTCATTCATTCAGTCATTCATTCATTCATTCAGTCATTCATTCATTCATTCATTCGTTTTCAATTCTATTGGTAGATTTTAAATGCCTAGTAGTGGAGATATATTGAAGATAATCACACGAAATCAAGCGCTCGAAATTCAAAAATCGCTCCCTTGGTAATGGAAATATTTGTTTTCCACACGTTTGTGGGAATTTTACGAAATATTTCCAAGTGTTTTTTTTATAATTTTAGAAAATTTCCATCGGTATATCAGTAATTGCATTGCTTCAATCTGCCTGCCCTAATCTTGACCACCATGACAAAAGTGGAAAAAATGAGCCAATTTTTTAAATAAACAAATTAATGTATAACAAACTTTAAAGAAATGCGTAATGAATGGCATAAGAATTTTGTGCATCATTGGACGGTTAGCCAAACGTATCACGATTTCATGATGTAATACGTTGAACAATTGACTTTCTACTATTGTTATGAAAGGTTACCTTATCCGATCTTAAATGTCTTTCCTATTCCTAAAATAATAGTATGTAAACAGATACAATCGTAATAACTAAGTATAATACAGAACATTTAAGGTGAATAAAAATTATTATATCAAATGGAACTTAAAATCTTTATCATAGTCAAAAAGCAGAATGAATTTGGTTTGTATTGAGTCTTGATTTTTTCCTATAATTAAAAAATGGTTGGATCAGGGTACCATATTAAATTTATATATTATTAAATATTATTATATTAAATATTAAATCATTTAAATATTATAGGACATTCTTACACAGATTAACTAAGTCCCACGGTAAGCCCAAGGAGGCTTGTGTTATGGGCACTCAGACAACGATATATATAATATATAAATACTTAAATACATAGAAAACACCCATGACTCAGGAGCAAATATCTGTGCTCATCACACAAATAAATGCCTTTACCGGCATTCGAACCCAGGACCATCGGCTTCACAGGCAGGGTCACTACCCACTAGGCCAGACCGGTCGTCAAAGTTATGTAGACTTGCCATGAGTTATTAAATTGGTATTACGAAAACGTTAAATATAGTTAAGATTTATCATAAACCACAATGCATTTAAGACTTCTATTCATAATTAAGTAAATATGTATTATTATAATTTAATAAGTTATTTTTAACATTCGTTAAATAAACACAGAGTTTATTACAATAATGATAATATATAAGTACTAAATAACTTTATCTGATACTAGTAATGTCTTTTCAACCTGTAAAGTCACAAATACATAGTTTTTACTTTAAGTACCTTTTTCACCAGTAAAAAGTATGTTTAAAAAATTTTGGTTGTTTATTTTATTTAAATATTACCTTCACACCGGTTCGCAAATGGAGACATTAAAAAAAGAAAGAAAGAAAATACATTTATTTTAACATCATAAACATTGGACAAAACTATAAAGAACACACCACACACCACACCACACATTAGATACCTATAGATTCATAGAAATAAGTATATCACGTGAATAGCGCTTCTAAATATTCATATATAACTAGCGACCCGCCCCTTCGCACGGGTACAATACATACAAACATATAAGACCTTTTAGCACAGTCCTGTTCGTGTAAATGAATCAAAGTTATGTTATTTTTGTGCTAATGAATAGTTCTTATTCTTATTCTTATAAACCTTCCTCTTGTATCACTATTCAAAAAAACCGCATCAAAATCCATTGCGTAGTTTTAAAGATCTAAGCATACATAGGGATAGGGACAGACATCCATCCAGACAGCAGCAGGAAGCGACTTTGTTTTTTTTTTTTTTTGTTTGTGATATTTCATTTAAAAAAATTAAGGATAAGATTTCAACATCCTTTACACATGGTATTAAAATATAATTCTAAGTGCAAATATACACATAAGTAAAACCTTAAAAATATAATGTATAATTTTAATTAACTGGATGAATGAGTTCCATACAATTTAGTAATTAGATTTTCCGGGAACATAGCGAATTAATTTTGGCCTACTTTACAATTCAATGAATCCCTATTTGATGATTTAAATTGAATGAGGGAAACCTTAATGGCGGTTAAATAAACACATTTTACATTAATTTAGTCAAAAGTAATTTGATTGATTTACCTTTTGTTTATATATGATAATTTAATTCGTTGGGTATTTAGCATAAGGCAATTTGTTTTATTAAGCAATTAACTGTTTTAAATATATTTTTAAATTAAAACCAGGAGCTATTTGATTAGTTTTGGTTCAATTTATTAAAAAAAGTAAATTTATGGCGTCTAAGTCACAAAAAAGTGAAAAGTGGAATATGACCCGTTTGGTTTGTTATTAGACTATCAGGTTGCATGCAATAAAAAAAGTGAACAAGGGAATAAATTAGATCGACGAATAAAGTTATTTTACATTTATTAAATAATTGTAAATAATTCAAAATTTAAGGATATAGACAAGATATACACAAGATAAAATATAATTGCTTATACCTACATACTTTGTGATGATGATGATGGCACTGATTCATTATACAGTGGAACCTCGATAGCACGAATCTCAAGGGAAACGTCAAAACCTTCGTAACGAGGTTTCGTCTTATAAAGGGCATCGACATAGGGAAGCCCTTATGGGTTTGTGTTCGTCTTAAAGGGGTTTCGAGTTACGGAGGTAAAACGCATGAAAAATTCGTATTAGAGAGGTAATTATGCAAATGCGTAAAAACATTCTTATTGCTTTTTTCGAGTTAAAGAGGTTTGTTAATCAATAACTTCGAGATATAGAGGTGATAAAACAATGCGCCTATTTATTCGAGTTGTAGAGGTCAAATTTCATTTTTCAAGTTATAGAGGTAAAAATTGTACTGGATAGTCGTGAAGGGAATAGTTGGTTACTTCGTCTTTATGACATATAAAGTTAACGAGGATTTCGCCTTATCGAGGTTCGAGTTATCGAGGTTTCACTGTATTACATTGTTTTATTAATTTTCTATGAATTTGAAATAAATAAATCAACAAATTTGATACCAAAGGGATTAAAATATGAAAACAGCCTGAGACCCATCATAACAATTGACGCAATAGACAATACAAATAAAA
Organism: Cydia strobilella; assembly: GCF_947568885.1. Taxonomy (NCBI): domain Eukaryota; kingdom Metazoa; phylum Arthropoda; class Insecta; order Lepidoptera; family Tortricidae; genus Cydia; species Cydia strobilella. The sequence goes on along the minus strand of NC_086059.1, from coordinate 13,818,004 downwards.
TTAAAATAAATTTATACAATACAAAAACCGTAAACAAAGAAATGATAAAGAAAAATTGTACTTTTAATGCTAACATTTGTAAAGTAATAAAGAAAGTTCCTAAATAATTAACAAATAAAGAGTTTGGTAACTTGCAAACACACGGATAATATTTTTTGTGCTTTTGTTAAAATAATTTCTTAAATATGACACTTCACATTGATTGATTAGTATATTGGTAAAATTTCTAATCCAAAATACTGACTTACTCACGACTAGATGTTCAACAATCTATTAATACCTAATTTGAACCCGAAGACGATTTAAATATCGCCATAACAGCGCCTACAGCTAGTTGGAAGAAGCTCCCTAAAAGCTCTAAGTAATACACAAATCCGCCTTCTCTAGGCTTTGTAGCGAAATCATCATCATCATCATCGAATTCGAAAGGATCATCAACTTCATTTATTGTATCATTTTCTTTGTTATCAAGTCTTTCTAATTTAGAAGGTAGATAACTGGAATAAAGTGTGATTTTTTCAGGTTTCTTATCATTTTTTTTCAAAGCTTCTACTGATAGTTCTTCAACGTCGCGATCTTCAAGCCCATTGCCAAGTGGTTTGAGGTCGGTTTTGGCAACGTCTTCAGGTTCGTCGAGGGATTCAATGTTGACCCATGGTTTCTTGGTCGTTGGTTCAGTTTTGTTTGTACCAATGCCCAGGAACCTGGAAAGATGAAGATATTTGTGATTATTCTTGTAAATCGAATTGTAGTTACTCTTAACTATTTGTTGTCTGCTCTTGCGTAGAGATGCACGTGCGTTAAAATGTTAGACCCGTGCATGCATACGTCACTCAAAAATATCCGTATATTACAACCGTAAACGCAACAAATTCCAAATTTACACTGGCTCAAATTTGGAATTTATTATTTTATATGTAACAAATTCCAAATTGAACCGTTGTAGTAATAATCAGTGATAAGACTTACACGTCCCCCCGGCTTATGGTGTTGGAAGTGTAAACGCACAATTTCCCTCAGGAGACTCACTTCCATAAAAACGGACTTAGGTACCTATATGTACCTGTTGTTACGTTAGAAGTGTACATTTTTAGGCCAAGACAGTGTGTGTACCCGAGAGTCAAACCGGGGATCCAGCAGACCTCGTCGGCGATTACGCAATAACGGACTCGTTTTTAAGAGACTGCCCAGCCAGATGTACTGATAGCTCAAAACCGGGACGAGTGAAATAAGAGTGGGGGAGGAGGGGTGGCCTAGCAGTGAGACATAGATAATTAGGCACGACATAATAATTATAACTAACTAACTAATATAGTTCAACGACTCAAAGAGAGTCTTGGCCTCCGAAACGAGAGCACTCCTTCCCGATCCTTTATTTTTTCCTGATCATATCAAGAGAGACAACGGCACGTGGAGGATATTGAAAAATGCCGAAATCGAGGAGTTGATGGGTGGACCCAATATTATCGGCGAAACGAAATCCCACAGACTTCACTGGTTCGGTCCTAATAAGAATGGGAGAGGAACGGGCTGCCAAAAGGGCGTACTTGGGAAGACCGATTGGTGGCCGCCCGGTAGGTCGGCCCAGATCCCGCTGGAGAGACTGTAGAAGCGGATCTGCGTCAGCTTCAAGCTGATAATTGGCAGGAAATGGCATAATAATAATACCTGTAAATGGGGGAAGTGATCTTCTCAGCGATGTTATTGGCTATCTGACGATACACATCTCCTTGCCCTGTAGTGGTGTTGGAAGTGTACACGCTGATGTTTTCTTCGGGGAAAGCTCGACTGCTGCACTGCCAGGATAGCTGCAGCAGCTGAAACAAACAAGTTAAAGTTATAAACTGAAATTGATGTCATATATTCTGTTGTTTACCTCTGTCTTCATGTATTATTGGTGTTTTAAAAAATATCAGGTTATGAAATTGATTTGGATTTGCTATGGGTATGATTTGAATGTGGTTTTTGGTTGAATAAAATGTCACTTTTGACATTACGCAGTTTGGGATATTTACGTATCAAGGTAAAAATTACTAACTATAGTCCAGTAGTTAGGTACATATATCGGTAAAAAAAAAACATTAGTTTTTAGGGTTCCGTACCCAAAGGGTAAAAACGGGACCCTATTACTAAGACTTCGCTGTCCGTCTGTCCGTCTGTCCGTCCGTCACCAGGCTGTATCTCATGATCTGTGATAGCTAGACAGCTGAAATTTTCACAGATGATGTATTTCGGTAGCCGCTATAACAACAAATACTAAAAACAGAATAAAATAGAGATTTAAGTGGGGCTCCCATAAAACAAACGTGATTTTTGACCGAAGTTAAGCAACGTCGGGCGGGGTCAGTACTTGGATGGGTGACCGTTTTTATAGATAATGGTACGGAACCCTTCGTGTGCGAGTCCGACTCGCACTTGGCCGGTTTTTTTTTAAGTCGGTTCGATTCCCGGGCAAGACAAGTTAATAAAAAAAAATTGAATGCAGTTTTGTTTCTTTTTTTTTAGTAAAATGAGCTAACTTAAGGTTTTAAGGTACTTTCCCTTCAGGGTCCATAAATTATTTCCACACTGTTTATATCAATAGCTCTCTATTTACAAAAACCGCAGCTTAATTTAGCGAATCCGTTTGTCAAAAATCCCAGTCGGGTAAAGGTGAGGTCATACTGACGAGGGTGGCGTCAACGTCAGATCGAGCTGAAATAACCCTCCATTTTTTATATTACTCAGAAGTTGACGGACAGAAGCTTAACTTGCAAGTATATTATCATAATTTTTCTCGCGTTGCTCTTGGGAGCCTGGTATCCTCTTGGAAACTAATCCCATGAATCCAAGAATAAGCGTAAGCACTAGTTTTTACGAAACCAATTCCGCCACAGTGAAATTGGTTTAGTAAAAACTAGAATGTCTACTTGGAACTTTCCAGATTGGAAGGCTTTGAAATTTAGGGCAAATAAAGAATGATAATTGCATTGAACCCAAACACGCTCGCGGACTATATTATAGGCTTTGTGTATTATTAGTTTACGATGTATCGTCTTATCTGTCGAACCTGTTAACTACGTCTACCAAACAAAGTCAAGGTTTATGACTCACGCTAGCCCGGGCCGGGGCCGAGCCGGGCCGGGGCCGGGCCGGGGCGTCCGGCTATGGTCCGGCGCTTCGTTTCTATGGAAAGCACCATGATCAATTGTTATAGAAAATAACATGTCGGAATCGTAATCGATAAACCTAAAAGTAGTATGAATAAAGTACGTGAAATTTGCTAATAATATTTATCTCAAGAAACATTTGAACTTTTCGCTGTTTTTTCCGTAAACTCTATTAGTGTACCTAATAAGGAAGGTCTCCTCCTGTTATCGCCTTATAATCTAACCACGTCCAAAATCACGAACTCAAGGCACTGCTCTGACCTCAGCTGTGGCAGTGAAATTTGGGCAAACCTCTAAGAAACATGTTTTCGTACGTGATTTTTTTGTAATTACCCACAGAAAGTGTTGGCAACTGACAACTTTTACAATCTGGATAGGTACTTAGCTATTACTGATTTTTCTGCTTGCAATTCTTGCAAAGGACATGTTGATTGATTGATTGATGAGAATTGATTATTTTTAAGCATGAGTACCGTGTACAATTTTGAAAAAATACACAATAGATGACAGGAAACTTATTAGAAATGTGCAGTCAAGAGTGAGTCGGATTCCCCTACGTGTTTTATAAAGACATTTCACACACGTTTCTCATAAAAAAATACATTGTTAAAAATTGTGTAATTTACGGAACCCTTGGAACGCGAGTCCGACTCGCACATGGCTGGTTTTTAAAAGGCAATCTTGTATATTCTAGACCTGTGGTCAGGACATGTCACTGACATCCCAATCCAGATTAAGGTCACCCTAGGACCTACATGCCGATGATTTTCCTTCTTGATCCTTGACGCCAATGCCTGGCGTCAGCATTCGAGTCACGTCTTGATACTTGAGCCGCGAGCGTCACCGTACCTATTGTTTGTTGTGTAAGTATCATATTATATGTGTTGACGAGCTATTTATTGGTTACCTACATAATTTTGACGACCTGTCTGGCCTAGTGGGTAGAAACCTCCTGCCTATGAAGCCGATGGTTCTGCATTTAAGAAATAAATAATTGTCATGAAAGTTTTCTATTTCCTGAGTCATGAAGTTACTGTTATATGAAAACGTTTCAAAATAAATCTAAGCACAATCGAAAAAAACGGATACCTTACGAAAAAGACTGTTTTTTGACGTAAGTACACATTTAGGGAACATAGACATACTTGATCATAGATCTCCCACAATCGTAAGAATAAAATATTGTCACGGTACATAGACAACAATACTAAACTAGAGTTTTGAATTATTAACGGTTAGTTTCACTAGACTTATATTGATCGGGATATAGACCGTGATTACCTTTTGTATTATTTACAAGGTCTATCCCGGTCAATATAAGTTTAGTAATACTAAGCTAAGCTGCACCACAATTTGTATAATTCGTATTATTGCCAATGTCATATGAATGTTTCTTTCTATATTTATAATTTAAAACCAGGTAAAACACGGTAATTAGAAGGCAACAAAATAAATAACATGAAACTTGCGACGGGAGATAAGTAAGGATATCGCAGAGAGGGAAGAGAGAAGATAACTCTGAAAATACCTAAACTTATGTCTAAAATATTAGTAGCTAGTAGGATTTATAATGATACAAATGAAATTAAATGAAAATTAGACGTCAGTAAAAGGTCAAACTTATTATTTTTTACTAAAATATATGCATTTGTTTGTTTATCTATTAATTACTTAAAGAAACTATGTGTGACTTCGGGTGACCCTTGGGCTGGCTCATTCCTAGGCTTAAGAATAGGCATCGCCACCCAAGTAACATTAAGCGCTAAATTTAAGGGATAGAAGAGAATTACATAAGCGCCTATTTACTCTTTAGGTGGAGCTACAATAGTGGTAATTAATTCTTTAGGAGCAAGATGGGTTGCATGTAGGTGACTACAAGCTGTTTGAGTTGTAGTGTAGCTCTAGAAAAACGTGCATAAAGCGAGGGAATCTAGCCAGCCTCATGGGCAGTTGGGCACTCTTTCACAGGGGACGGATCTGGAGTATTATCATACATAGGTAAGTATTTTTATTTTATTTTGTTAGATTTAATTCAGGTTTTCTAAAAAAAATCATACTACGTCGTCTGCAAACAAGCATACGGCCCGCCTGATGGTAAGCAGTCTCCGCAGCCTATGGACGCCTGCAAGTGCAACTCCAGAGGTTTTACATACGCGTTGACGATTTTAATATTCTCATACATTAAATTATATTGATAACTTTATATTTATTATGTTTAGTTGTTATTCTAGTTTAAATTTTATACCTACATTTGATTATTAAAGTTACAAGTTATTAGTTAGTTTAGTAATTGAAGCGATTCATATGTGCAAACAATGTAATAATATACAATTGTAGCTTGCTTAACTTATATGTCTGTGACACTTAAAGAGAGATCTAAGTATTATACGTTAACTGTATAAAGGAAACAAGTTTCTCGCTAAAATCTGGATGTGAGCTTAAGATGGCGAACTAATTTATAACGCCTCGATTCTAACAGTTCTTTTATTAGTCATGGGTTTTGATGTTTCTATAATTACTTAATTAAAGCGAGAGAGAATCGTGTTAACAACTTATGGTAGGTAGGTTATTTTTTTAATACTACGTCGGTGGCAAACAAGCATACGGCCCGCCTGAAGTTAAGCAGTCTCCGTAGCCTATGTACGCCTGCAACTCCAGAGGAGTTACATGCGCGTTGCCGACCCTAACACTCCTCTCCCTCGAGCTCTGGCAACCTTACTCACCGGCAGGAACACAACACTATTAGTAGGGTCTAGTGTTATTTGTCTGCGGTTTTCTGTAAGGTGGAGGTAGCTCCCCAGTTGGGCTCTGCATTATGTTTCGATTTATTGTACGTAGAAAATGATTAACTTAATTTTCATTATATCTGCATAAAATATTTTTTAACACCGCTTTATATTCGCACGTTACGTCGTACTGCTATCAAAATACCTAGTAAATTTTCTGTTTTATTGTTTTATTCTATCACTTTAAATTGTTTGTTAGAAATGTACAAATTATAGGCATTTAGAGCGTATCTTTCTTTGTTTTTAACCTACTTCAATTCCAAGAAATACGAACAAGACAAACGGCACTCCGGCATCGCTTCATGGTAGGAACTCCAAAAATACGCACGAAGCGTTTTGCTTCCACATTTCTTATGCGTACTGCCAAGGAGTGGAACGCCCTGCCCGAGTCTGTGTTTCCGCATGAGTACAATCTGGGGCTCTTCAAGGCAAGAGTTAATAGGTATCTCATAGATAAACGTGCTCCACCGTAGACCGCATCATCAGCATCACTTACCATCAGGTGGGATCCTGGTCAAACGGCTGCCTATTCATCATTAAAAAAAAATACGAAGTTCTGTATTCGGTTGTGGCTATTTATGTAAGTTCGCCGATTATTGCGAGACCCGTGATCCGATTTGAGATTATTTTTATTAGCCCTGCATAAATTGTATTGGTCGAAATCGAAATGAACTGAGTCATGTCAACTTTCAACTTATCAATATTACTTAAAACCATTAAACTAATTTTAACGAATGCCGCATGCTTGATTGGCGCCGTAAATAAAATAACTTTTAACTGAAAGTTTCCTTCATTTGTTTCTTACTTTAATGTGTATCGGATTCGAGTCAAAATAAACTTAAGAATTGGAAAGTTTTTAATCTGGGGAAAGGTTTGTCAGATCGATTCCTTAATGATGACATTGATGACTGATTACTGTGCGATGTTTTTACTCGAACTTGCTTATTCAGTAAGAAGTAAGCTTATGTAGTTTAAATTATTAATTTCTCTAGTAGAGTACTTAGTAAATAAATAAATAATGAATATAAAGGTAATATTTAAGTTATTTATCTTTCATGCTAAGTACTGTAAATGTTGTAAGAACTAAGAATTGTCTTGTGGCCCGACCCTTAAGGCCTACTTCTTAAAAAAACATTTTTAATAGTGAGAATTTTAATTATTTTGTGAACTATGCTGTTTCAAGGCTATTTAAATAGTTTATGTAGTTTAAATTGTTAATTTCTCTAGTAGAGTACTTAGTAAATAAATAAATAATGAATACAAAGGTAATATTTAAGTAATTTATCTTTCATGCTAGGTACTGTAAATGTTGTAAGAATTGTCTTGTGGCCCGACCCTTAAGGCCTACTTCTTAAAAACACATTTTTAATAGTGAGAATTTTAATTATTTTGTGGACTATGCTGTTTCAAGGCTATTTAAATAGTTTATGTAGTTTAAATTGTTAATTTCTCTAGTAGAGTACTTAGTAAATAAATAAATAATGAATACAAAGGTAATATTTAAGTAATTTATCTTTCATGCTAAGTACTGTAAATGTTGTAAGAATTGTCTTGTGGCCCGACCCTTAAGGCCTACTTCTTAAAAACACATTTTTAATAGTGAGAATTTTAATTATTTTGTGGGCTATGCTGTTTCAAGGCTATTTAAATAGTTTATGTAGTTTAAATTGTTAATTTCTCTAGTAAAGTACTTAGTAAATAAATAAATAATGAATACAAAGGTAATATTTAAGTAATTTATCTTTCATGCTAAGTACTGTAAATGTTGTAAGAATTGTCTTGTGGCCCGACCCTTAAGGCCTACTTCTTAAAAATACATTTTTAATAGTGAGAATTTTAATTATTTTGTGGACTATGCTGTTTCAAGGCTATTTAAATAGTTTATGTAGTTTAAATTGTTAATTTCTCTAGTAAAGTACTTAGTAAATAAATAAATAATGAATACAAAGGTAATATTTAAGTAATTTATCTTTCATGCTAAGTACTGTAAATGTTGTAAGAATTGTCTTGTGGCCCGACCCTTAAGGCCTACTTCTTAAAAAAACATTTTTAATAGTGAGAATTTTAATTATTTTGTGGACTATGCTGTTTCAAGGCTATTTAAATAGTTTATGTAGTTTAAATTGTTAATTTCTCTAGTAGAGTACTTAGTAAATAAATAAATAATGAATACAAAGGTAATATTTAAGTAATTTATCTTTCATGCTAAGTACTGTAAATGTTGTAAGAATTGTCTTGTGGCCCGACCCTTAAGGCCTACTTCTTAAAAACACATTTTTAATAGTGAGAATTTTAATTATTTTGTGGACTATGCTGTTTCAAGGCTATTTAAATAGTTTATGTAGTTTAAATTGTTAATTTCTCTAGTAAAGTACTTAGTAAATAAATAAATAATCAATACAAAGGTAATATTTAAGTAATTTATCTTTCATGCTAGGTACTGTAAATGTTGTAAGAATTGTCTTGTGGCCCGACCCTTAAGGCCTACTTCTTAAAAACACATATTTAATAGTAAGAATTTTAATTATTTTGTGGACTGTGCTGTTTCAAGGCTATTTAAATACCTATCAAAGTTTACATTTTACTTCGTAACCATAATTTAATTTTATATGCCTAGTTATCTACAGTAAATTATTTACATTAAGTAATTCGTTTATTCATAATAGATTTTAAGGTTTTTTTTACATTATAATTTGTATGTCATGTCCGTTTTATATTGGTGAGCAATAAAGAAGATTTGTATTGTATTGTATTGTATTGTATACATATATAACCTATAAAATTTGTAGCATTAATTTTTCAATTAATTCTGCAGTCGAGTTAGAGCTAGATATCGTGAAATAGGTTTCCACAAATAAAAGATATGTTCTATATCAATTTTTTTTCTAATACAAATGTATATACATTTTCACCTCTAAATTAAATAACTTACTTATAAAACTTAAAAACTAAAACTAAAAATAAATAAAACTAATCTTAAAATAAATAATTTTCTTTTTTTTCTTTCAAATAAACTACATTTATCTTTAAAACATGAAACCGTTAAAAAAAAGTTAAAACCGTACCATAGTACCGTTAAAATATCTTAAAATAGATCGAGGTGAAAGGTCAGGGATAATTATTTCCTTTCCTGTACATTCGAGTTTCATTAGGACATTCCTGTGATGTTTCTCTTATTTACTTAGGAGTTCCTTACGTTTATTTGTTGATAAATATTTAAAGGAATTTTACTGCAAATAGAGCAGAATTAACGACCGAGCGAGGTGAGGTCCCACAGTCAAACCGGTGTGCAAATATTCGTGTTTCTCTTGAGTTACAAAAATGTCATACTTATTCGTTGAGGGAAGATTAATTAGAACCTACGTTGAAATTTCACTTTTGTTACAGAATATGGAAATCTTTCTATTCGCCAAATTTTATCGAAATCGGACGAAAACAAAAAGATAACAAAATTTTATAGTAGGTAGGACATTTATAATCCAAACTAACATATTATCACGATAAAATGTTTGTCTGTCTATTACCCTATGACCTTAAGTAGTTATTTAAATACTTCATAGTTATGTTCCTTACGCTTGGAACCCAGAATTTCTCACACCAATAATTATCAATTATCACGCATTTTTTACACGGAAATAACAAATAAGCCAAAATTATGAATTTATAAATCACACATTTAAGTCTAAGGAGAGACTTCGCCTCCTTATGCGTGTTCTACCACTTGTACAATGGGCTGTGCTCTGAAGAACTGTTTGACATGATGCCAACGGCCGCTGTCTATCACCGCACCGCTCGCCATCGGCAGGGTGTTCATCCTCACACCCTAGCACCTAAATGGTCGCGTACTGTGCGGTTTAAGAGGAATTTCCTCCCGCGTACGCTTCGGCTGTGGAATGAGCTCCCTGCCGAGGTTTTCCCGAGGGGCTACAGTATGGGGTTCTTCAAAAAAGGAGTGTACAGATTTTTAAAGGGTCGGCAACGCGCGTGTAATATCTCCGGTGTTGCAGGCGTCCATAGGCTACGGTAACTGCTTACCATCAGGCGGGCCGTATGCTTGATTGCCACCGACGTGGTATTAAAAAAAACAGATCACACATTAAATTTAATTTTCATTATTATGTGTTATTTTATTTATTTAATCTTTATTTCACAAAAGAAAATGCAATCGTACATAAGGCGGACTTAATTGCTATGAGGCATTTTCTACCAGTCAACCTTCGGACAAATCAGAGAATTTGTTGCGGTGCAACATAGTGATTACATATATACAATATAATACTTTAAACTCTCGTACACATAATTAATGTCATTACCGGGTCTAAAGGGTAAGGGTAGGTGTTAATTAAGGGGTAAGGTAAAATAATAAAATTTAATCGCATTAGACCCGGTAATGACATTAACTATGTCTACATATATACAAGTAATGAATAAATAAAAATAAAAATAAAATAAAAATAAAAAGCCTTTTTATTCCTTAACCACTTAAATATACAAATTATTTCTAAACTAAATACTATTTGTTACTAATCTAGTAAAGTGTTAGGACCCCTTCCGGGTATAGGCCTCCTCCAACCTCTTCCACCGTTCTCGGTCTTGTGCTTCTGTGAGCCAGTTGCTCGACACTCTCTCTCTAAATCGTCTGCCCAGCGGGCGCGGGGACGCCCAGCTCCTCGTTTCCCACTCGGTCCCTTCCAAGTATTTACTCGTTTTGTCCATTTTTCATCTGGCATATACAAGTAATATACTTAAATATAAGATATGAGATGAAACTTACAAAACAGAAACACTTAGAACTCATCATTCTGCCAGCAAAGTAATCACGTAAGGATTTTTTTTATGCAAATCTATTCGGACACTGTATAATTTTAACGTTATTTCCTGTACGTATATTTTATGTTCTGCACTTCCTGTAGTGGAGAATACGAAAAGCTGTTTGCAGGAAATACGGTGAGGTCGGTGAGCGATTATATTTTGGAATATACAGAAATAATATTTGGAATATAAAGCAAATAATTATTTACGGAAGTACAATGACACTTAACTTTATTCCGATATTGGTCGCACTTTTAAGATAAGATAAGATTTCTTTATTGTTTATTGTTATTGTTTGTTGTGTTGTTATTTGTTGGTGTTTGTTTATTGTATTGTTGGTTGTTGTATTTGTTTTGTTGCTTGTGTTTTTGATATTTAACAGGAAATCTTGTACAGATGTAGTGAATAATCCTTTACCATCGTATTTTCACGGAAACGAACGAACGTTGTCCTGCTATTTCAGTCAGTCTAGGTACAAAAAAACCGGCCAAGTGCGAGTCGGACTCGCGTTCCAAGGGTTCCGTACATTACACAGTTTAAACAATGTATTTTTTATGTGAAATGTTTTTAAAAAACCCGTAGGGGTCTGATCAAAAACTAAGTTAAGTCCGACTCACGCTTGACTGCACATTTCTAATAGGTTTTCCGGTGATCTATAGATAAAGATCTATTTTGTGTATTTTTTTCAAAATTTTTGACTCAGTAGTTTCGGAGATAAAGGGGGGGAATGGTCAATTTTTGACAATTTTCTCGAATAACTTCTAAACTATTTATCTTAAAATTATAAAAAAGATATATTTGAAATTCTCACAATGAGCTCTTTCATTTGATATGTAACACGATATAGTTTGACGAACTTAATTTTTTAATTTTCTCATTTACCCCCCAAAAGTGGCCCCCGTGTTTAAAATTAATTTGTTTACGTTACATGTCCATAATATTGTCTTCGGTTACCGCGATAGTTACTCATGAAATAAAACTATGAAAACGGATTATATACGAACGGATTAACGGATTTTACATGTCCATCTTTGGGTCACAAACTTACATATGTGTACCAAATTTCAACTTAATTGGTCCAGTAGTTTCGGAGAAAATAGGCTATGACAGACGGACAGACAGACAGACAGACGGACAGACAGACGCACGAGTGATCCTATAAGGGTTCCGTTTTATTCCTTTTGAGGTACGGAACCCTAAAAAGTACTAAGGTTGACTGAAGTAGCATGACAAATTCGAACGTTTCCGAGAAAATACGATGCAAAACAATTATGCCCTACATCTGTACATTGTGGCTAACAGAATCACATATTTATATATTTATTTATTTATTCATTTATTTATTTATTGCAAAGGGAAACAAACAGCATATAATCACACATATAGTTTAACAAATTGAGTTGACACAACAGCCAGAACAGTTTCCACTTATAGGTAACACAATTATTGCTCTGAGAGAAACAACATGCAGTACATGCACATTCGTAAATTAACAAGGCAATTACAACCGAAAACTGAAACTAAGATTAGTTATACAATTTAATGACAAAATCTTAAACTTAACATATTAGTAACTATGGATTAAATCATTTTACGGTTTAGACTCACTTGTTTTAGATCATTTTACGGTTTAGACTCACTTGTTTTAGATCATTTTACGGTTTAGACTCACTTGTTTTAGTCACTCCCGCGACATGTTTCGGAGAGCCTAGGTCTCCTTTCTCAAGCACTAATAGTGCGAGCAGCGTTCACGACGACCGTGTATTGCGTATGTGCGTTGGTTTAAATTCGAGTAACTATGGATTTGGGTTATTTGCACTAACTAATGCAGTCACATAGGTCATTATATCATAGACTAAATACCTAATAAAAATCTTCAATAACACGGAGTCCACTGACCTGAATAATCATCTTTCGTGACGGTGTTTTTGCGGACGCAGGTTCAATCCGATAATTTATGGTGTTTGACAGATTAACAGGTTATATTGACTAGTTAATTAATTGTATATGATCGGATGGATTTTTGGAGAAAACTTTCTAATCATATTTTACAACAATATGAGCATACGTCGGATTTTCGGGGGCAAAATTAAAGTAGGGAGTTCCTACATCGATAAACTCAAATAGTTTATGAAAAGCATCGATAATTGTTTGTTTTAAGTTACCTTTTTTGAGGGTTCCGTACGCAAAGGTTAAAACGGGACCCTATTACTAAGACTCCGCTGTCCGTCTCTTTTACTAATCCCTGTACTTACTAGGTACGTATTGTTTTTGCTTGGCCTAATAGTTGACTGTGAGTATAGTGAGTTTGGGCATTAAGTACGCCAACTGTACTTTGTTTTTTTTTTATATATTGTACAATAAAATTTTAATAAATAGTAGTATCAAAAAAAAACTTAACAAAAGATTAAACTTAACCTAAGTATAGTTTGTTATGTGCATGTATGTAGGTATTATAGGTATAACATATAAAGTACCTACTAATAATAATTTAAGAGTACACACTTCGTCAACAAACTGTCTATATATAGTTTGACGGAAATATACCTTTAGTCCTAAGTATTTTTTTTTTAAATAGATACTTAATTAAATAATTGTTTTTTTTAATACATACCAAAACAGCGCAAACGAGCCACCTCATGTTTTAAACAGCCTCCGAATCACTTTGAACTTTTTGCTGCGCCTAATCCTCCACAGGCGGTACAGGCGGCCAACGCGTACGCACATCCGAATACTTGTGAGGTTTGTACGGCTGACCAAGAGGCTTATGCGCGGACGTCGACGGGTGACCATCCTAAGTTTCCACGGCCTCCTAGCCTAATCGGTAGTGACCCTGCCAACGAGGCAGGATATTTATCCTGAGTTATGGATGTTTTCTATAAGTATTTATAGAATAAGAATAAGAAAACATTTATAGCCACATAAGAGAAATTACAGGAATATATACAAATAACATTAAAAATTGGCATGCGCGACAAAAGGAACGGGCTCAGCATATGCTGCGCCAGCCATTTCATTAAGAATGACCGCACAGCGCTAATTTTCAGTCCGCCCCCTTACTGAACCACATCGATATGTGTGCGGGATATTATTTTTAACAGATATACATATGCAGGTTAATTTTAGAATAAGTAAATTAAACGAAAAATTACATATTAGTTAAACTCTAGCAAAGTATTATTACGGTTTCATACAGTTTACAACATTTCATACAATTAACAAGTCTACTTGTTTAACAGTTTCAAAAAAAAGACACTTATAATATTTTTAATAAATTATAAAATATATGCAAGGGAAGTGTTTATATATTAAATGTGTCGTTTTCAAGCAAAAAAGGTACCACATTGTCGCTTGCCATTAAGACGCTCTGATAGGTTATTCGTATAAAAACCATTTTTTTTTCTTATGGTAAGCGACAAAGTGGTACCTTTTCATTGAAAACGTCACATGTATATCGCCGTCTAGTTCCCACAACAAAAGCCTTACGGAGTTTACTGTGGGACCAAGTCGATATGTATGATTGTCGAGTATTTATTTATTTACAAAATAAAACATAATAAATAAACATAAAAAATAAAATAAAATAATAGCAAATATTTTGTATGAAGCATAAATGTCTTGGGGCGTTACTCCAAATTAATACGCCACCCTTAAGCCGTTGAAGGAAGGGATGGAAAAATTGGCACACATCTGGTAGGCCTCCGTTGCTCTGTTGGCGGAAGCGATTGGACCGGTGTTTCAATGGTTACAGGTTCGAGTCCTGCCGGAGGTTTAAATTTTTCCATTTCTCCTTTAATTTTAAAATTTGATAATAGTAAATGTAAAAAAAATATTTTTAAGTAAAAATTAACGTGTGGCACATCATCGAAATTAAACTATCGTGAGACATATTTCAAAATATTTAGATCAGTACGGTTTCACTCTTTATTAATTTTAGTCGCTTTTGGCGACATGTTTCGGATTCTTCGGGAATCCTTCCTCAGGCACGAGTGTTCGCGGCGGCTGTACGTCGTGCCAAAAGCGACTAAAAATAATAGTGAATGAAACCGTACTGATCTAAATATTGTGTGGCACATCGTTCGATAGGTCTGTAATTTCGTTTCGATTAATAGAATTTCACTTGCTTGAGCCTCGCGATTCACGTTTTTAGGGCGACGCCCTTTTCACCCAAAAGACGAACGAAAACCAATTAGGTACCCTCCGTATTTAAAATATTATTTCAACATTTAACAGGTATTCTTGTATCAATCAGAGCTTTCCATCAGAGACTACAATATGTGGCTTTCCGTCGCAGAAGGGTCCTTATCTGCAATAAGCACGTTTTTAGGGTTCCGTACCCAAAGGGACCCTATTACTAAGACTCCGTTGTCCGTCTCTCCGTCCGTCTGTCCGTCTGTCTGTTTGTCACCAGGCTGTATCTCATGAACCGTGATAGCTAGACAGTTGAAATTTTCACAGATGATGTATTTCTGTTGCCGCTATAACAACAAATACTAAAAAGTACTGAACCCTCGGTGTTCGAGTCCGACTCGCACTTGGCCGGTTTTTTTATCAGAATAATAATTTCTGTTGACATTTAGATGGAAAAGTCCGTATTGCACTTGAAGCATAAGGACCCTTCTGTGTTGGAATGCCACATATTGTAGTTGTATAACTCGTTCCAAAAAGATTGTCCGGCTTTTATCTGCAGCTTGGTCACCTGCAGTGGCCTTAGCGCGTGCGCACGATCCGTGATCAGTTTTATCAATGGCCACCATTTGGCCAATGCGCCTCGCGATTTGGCTCTACTTAAAGTTAAATTTATCAACGGTTTTAGGGTTCCGTACCTCAAAAGGAAAAAAAACGGAACCCTTCACTCGTGCGTCTGTCTGTCCGTCTGTCACAGCCTATTTTCACCGAAACTACTGGACCAATTAAGTTGAAATTTGGTATACATATGTAAGGTTGTGACCCAAAGACGGACGGAATTTTAAACACGGGGGCCACGTTTGGGGGGTAAATAAGATAATAAAAATAAAAAGTTTTTCAAACTATATCGTGTTACATATCAAATGAAAGAGCTCATTGTTAGAATCTCAAATATATATTTTTTATAATTTTGAGATAAACAGTTTAGAAGTTATTCAAGAAAATAGACAAAAAAGACCATTCCCCCCCTCCCCTTTATCTCCGAAACAACTGGGACAAAATTTTTGAAAAAAATACACAAAATAGATCTTTACCTACAGATCACAGGAAAACCTATTAGAAATATGCAGTCAAGCGTGAGTCGGACTTAATTACTTAGTTTTTGATCCGACCCCTACGGGTTTTTTAAAGACATTTCACATAAAAAATACATTGTTTAAATTGTGTAATGTACGGAACCCTTGGAACGCGAGTCCATAAACCGTAATAACAGCAGGTTTTTATTGATATAGTCTAATACGTGCCCGGTCCGGGTATTTATTAGAGGATTATTATCATTAGATACGTGTAAACACATCTTCAATATGTCGATATTTCCAAATTAATTAGCTACCGGAACTTGCGGGACGCACATTCCAAAGTTCCAAGGTTCGCTCTTATAAGAGGAATGTTCCCAATGTTCCCATAGGGTTCGATATGAAATAACTTTGCGAAGAAACTTTGTATGTTAGGTGAAGAAGCAGGACGCTCGACTTGTCGAAATTAACGTAACTATACTATGATTATTGCTGTGCCCTACCAAGATCCATGTGAAACCCACTATGTATGTACCACCAAATGTAACATG
Organism: Cydia strobilella; assembly: GCF_947568885.1. NCBI lineage: Eukaryota > Metazoa > Arthropoda > Insecta > Lepidoptera > Tortricidae > Cydia > Cydia strobilella. The sequence goes on along the minus strand of NC_086059.1, from coordinate 13,801,502 downwards.
GATGCAATAAATAAATAATAAATTATGAATTATGATAAAATCGTAGTCCGATATCGAGCAAGAACAATATAACAAGTTAATAGAACAAGGGCGGGATGGTTGAAATGGCGATGCCTTAAGGGCGTCCTGTGCGAAAGATGTCAATCAAAACAAAGGGCACAGCATACAAACGGGCAGTTAGACCAGCCCTGCTCTATGGATCCGAGTGCTGTACCGTGAGACAACGGGATGAACAAAGAATGCACGTAACGGAGATATATGTGGCATTCTCAACGAAAAGGGTACTTATTGTCGGTTGTCAATAAAGCGCTATTTCCATATAGCTTCAATTTGAAATCAACCTTGTCGACAAGCGACAATGTGGTGCCTTTTGGTTGAAAACGTCACATACATAGATGTTGCGCTGGTCGGGGGGAGTTACAAGGCTGGACAAAATAAAAAAGATGTACATAAGAGGCACCTTCAGTCGCAAACATTTGGAACAAAATGAGCGAAAGCAGATTGCGATGGTTTGGACATGTTCAACGCCGTAGCGACGACCATATAACAAAGAATGTAACCACCTAAAGATGAGGTCTCAAGGCTGAGGCTTCGATTATTTGCTTATCCGTCAAGAGGACTAAAACTAGAGCATGGACGGAAACTAGCGCATTGACCCTAGTTACAGATGTAGTGCATAATTGTTTAACATAGTATTTTCTCGGAAACGTTCGCATTTGTCATGCTACTTCAGTTAACCTCAGTACTTTTTGTAACGCAAACCTGTAGTTTTTATGTTGAAATTTTATTGTTATTGTTTATTTGTTATTGTTTTATTGTTTATTGTTTATATGTTTTCATCAAGGACAAGTGTCATAAAAAATCCCATAGATACTAAACTATATTTTGCAAGGGCAGACCTCAACCAAAATCTTGTTGTTATAGCGGCAACAGAAATACATTATCTGTGAAAATTTGAACTGTCTTGCTATCACGGTTCATGAGATACAGCCTGGTGACAGACAGACAGACGGACAGCGGAGTCTTAGTAATAGGGTCCCGTTTTTACCCTTTGGGTACGGAACCCTAAAAACATGTACATAACCTTGGCTCAACGGAAATAGATATCAATACACTAAAGAAAAAAGTGACCAAGTCCACCGGTGGCCGAGGCGCGAGAATCGAACCAACGTAAGTTAAGTTGGCTCCATTAAAATAAAAAAACATGGTCACCCTGTATACCATAGCAGTATAATTTAATATTAAATTGCTCTAGATATATAACCGAGGACTCAGACGGATACAATTTTAATCAGAAAATATTTTCAGAGTAAGTAACTGAGATACAAAAGTGATAAGCCGCGCCATCGCCAATTATATCTTCGATCGCAAGTTTCAAGACGATTTCTTAGGTACAGTCAGATGCAGAGAGAGCTTAGGTGATCCCCCCTGCACAGAAATTTGTTTTTCTGTTCTTTCTGTTCATTGAATTAAATGATTTTTCGGGCAAAAAAATTATTTTTGGTACAAGCTTTATCGCTGTCTGTACTTTTCTTTCCACAGGCAACTAAGTAATACTCATCGAGATAATTCTAACATCCCCAAATAGGTTGCGTTGTTTTATCACAGAATGCTTATAGCTACCTCCTGTCTCCATCATCAGATCAGCTCGATGGTACCATAACATTTGCTTTGTCACCCGACTTACATATAAATTAAATTGTATTGTTGTTGTTGCTCGAGTCACCAATTGGCAAGAGGTCGCACAGGATCGAGAAAAGTGGCGCTGTCTTGTGTCGGAGGCCAAGTCTCATTTTGGGTCGCTGAGCCAACGGAGTAAGTGAGTAAGTAAGTAAGTAAGTAAGTAAGTAAGTAAGTAAGTAAGTAAGTAAGTAAGTATTGTTGTTGTGTGTTGTATGTAAATTTTCAGCTCAATCGTAAACCAGGAAGTGGGTCTTTAAATTGCAAGTTGCAAGATTTGATTACAGACACACAGACAACGGGACAAGTGAAACTAAACAAAAGCTTGTAAAAATTGTATGAAACAAACAACAATTGTACTCAAATGTCGTCCAATTAAATAAACGGCTTCATAGGAAATATCAACTTTGTATCTAATCATGACTTCTCTGATGCTTTAAGGCTGCATATAACTATACTCTTTTCCTTAAAAAAACCCACTACGAATAACAATCGCAAGGGACATTCGAAAACTCATTCGATATTAAACCGTATTCTCACACAATAAATTCCAAATTCAAACTGAATCAGGACTAATAAAAAAAACTAACACTACTGATTTTAGACTAATAATATTAGTCCACGAACTGTCAAATTGCATACGATTTACCATTTTATGATTTTAGTTACCATGGCAACACACTAATAATATTAGACTAATACCGTTCCATAAATGGGCCCCTTTACTAACGTAATACACACGAGGGTAGAAATGTGGTACCTCAAATACACATCCAAGATGGCATTGGGTGTTTCTATGCAATATAAAATATGGTTGTACTCACAGTTCCTTCAGTTTTATGTCACTTGATCTCCGCAACCACAAAATATAGCGAACTAAAACGCAATTAACAATGTGTTCAAATGAATAGACACATTAACGATTCTTGAATAACAATTGGTTTGAAGCTATAGCGACAGCAGCGCCTCTTTTTGCAACATGAGGAAACTAGTTGATAAAGTGCTGTCACGTTAGTTCTGCTACTCTCCACTAGATGGCGGTGTAGCTGTAAACTTATGTTTTGATCTGTGTGTAAAAACTAGAATAAATTTATTTAAAAATATTAAAAATTATTAATAACATGTATTTTATAATTGATGATTTTAATTATATTACACATATGTGAGATGTGATTTACCTATTAACTTTGTGTAAACTATTACAGGAGGTCCGTGGAACTTTATAAATGGAACGTGAATGGAAGGCACTTCTTGATTAAAATAACATATTTATTCTTGAATTTACACACACATTATTTATGACATTACTTTCTTTGTTTATTTTTATGACATAGCTTATAATACCTCTTCACACTAACACTTTGAACTAGCATGGGAACAGCGCCTCTTTTAGCGAATTATGAAAACATTTGACAGCAAAATGCACTCGCGTTGTTTGTTCTATTCTCCACTAGATGGTAGTAGTGACCCACTAAATATCAATAATTTTATTATTTAGTTATACAATTTTCTTTAATTACTTACGTATTTTAAACCCAACCTGTTTTATTAAATATCTATTGTGTTAAAATGTGTATGATAAATAGCGCGGCTGTTGATCCCATTATTGACAAACTGTATCAAAAACTGTATACTTGCTGTATACAAACTTGGTAACCATAGAAACAGTTTGTTTACGTTTCCGTTGAATGTCAGTTGTTGATTGTTGAATGACAGTTGTTGTTCTGTTATTTTTATAAAAATGCCTTTAAAACCAAGTAAACTGCAGCCTAAAAGTTCGTGTGATAAACATAAATGCAACAAATCTTCTACTGAGAAGATAAAAATGCCGAAGAGAATGTTAATATCTAAAAAGTGGCATCCGGACTGTTCGCATGAAGTAAAAACTAAGTCTGCTGGCATCATCGCTTCTAAGCCGCAAAGAAATAAGCCGAATAAAACATCAAATTCATTACCTATTGTGCCAAAACATAGTAAAATTCTAGATTTTTGCAAAACGTGTGGAGATACTGATGATATTGAAACAGCTGTAGCTGTATTTTCTAATACTGTAACAAATTCTACTAGCAAAACTAATGCTGTGTCTTCAAAAAATAGTAAACATGTTGTGTCTCCTAAAAATAGTCAACAGGAATTGAAAACGGACTCCCAGAAAGTAAAAGTAGAAACTAAAGTTGTAAAACAATATTACAAAAACGAAAAATATGCTGATTCCAAGTCTACAGTAGATTATACAAAAACATCTCGAAAAAGTGTCAAAATCAACTCGAAAAAAAATAATGCAGCTTTGAAATCTGATAAAAAAATTGATATTGAAGACGAAGTTGTACAAGAGCATTATTTAAATGAAAAGTTTGCTGATTTATACGATTCTATACATGATTTTGACACTATCATCAGGAATGAGCAAGTACTGGATACTATTACTGAAGTAAATGAAAGACAAGTGTCATCTGATAATAAATCCACTTTATCTCATAAAAAATCATCTCAATCGAATCTATGTACTTCAACTTCAGAAGACGAAGTAAGTTTGAAAAAACTGAAAGAATTCAGGAAGAAGAATTATTTTGAATGTCATTCATCAAAGAACAGAATTGCAAGTAAGGGGAGCGTAATATCTCTTCAGGATCATAAATGTAGATACAGATTATATTTGAATGACAGACTATTTCCTGTAGCAATGGACAATGATCACAACGATAATATACGATGCGTTGACTGTCATTTACCCTTAGAACTAGCTCAAGAAGGAGACAAAGTAAATGGTACTATACAAGCTAAAGTGAAACTAGGTTCAGAAACTCAAGACATGGTATTACTTCTTCCAATAAAAGAACCGTTGATAATTAAACAGAAGAGAAAAGAAAATAACGATGATGATGTTGTGTACTTCGGTTTAGTAAAAATGGATCAAAATGGAAATTCAATGTTTAATCCGTCTTTACCGAGTGACTCTTTGGCGTTAAGGTATCAGAAGGGTTATAGACAATTTGATGATGTTCAAATCTATAGGTATGATAAGATCGAAGATTCTGATGTTATCTATATTTAGTAATGAATAAACGTTTTTATGTTTGTATCTAAACTAGTTAATTGTTTTATTTATGCAGATAAGTATACCTACACGAGTAGTATAATACGTCGAAAAATCATATTTAAGATCATCAAAATCTTATCGCTAGCCTTCTTGAGCTTACCGTGGGGCTTTAGTCAATTTGTGTAAAAATGTCCTATAATATTTATAATAATGTACATTTGGCACTTACAGTTATAAATCACTAGATGGCGATGAAGATTTATCTGAACCACACTCCTTCCTGACATGAGAGAACGAAGCTATGTTCGCCAAAAGCGGCATACGGACATCCGTTGTAGTAGCACGCGGCGAACTGACTAACGAACAATGTATAATTTTAGTTGTTAATTTCTAACTTGACTAAATTACTTGTTTACTGGACAAACAACATTTTTATTTTATTTCTTGTACCTAAAGGTTCGAATGAAGGTCAATACCGAATTGCACAAAATGCGAGAATGACCCACAGACAACCTTTTAAGTACAGGCCAATTCGAACGTACACTGACATCAGAATGATATTTCAATCATGTTATTTAGCAATCATGCGTCTCGCCAATACATGTACGGACAAGTACCAGCGAAATGCAAGATAACTGAGTGACATCAGTTAGATGTCATTCTTATATCAGTGTGTGTCATTTTTAATTGTCTACTCTCAGTTGCTCAAAGGTTGACTGGAAGAGATCCCTTACAGGGATAAGTTCGCCTTTGTACATTGTATACTTTTTGTTTAATTGTATGTCTTAACCTGTCTTATGTGCAATAAAGTGTTTACATACTTATATACAGTCATACATATGTTCGAATTGGCCTGGTAGAGATACGAGTTTGATGCACATTCATTACCATACCGGTTATAAATTCTTTATTTTATAGTCACGGGAGTGTAAACATGTTGACATGGTCATTTACGTATGAATAACAAAAATGGATCTTACATAGATTCCGCATTAATTAAATTTCTGGGGAGTCAAATTATCATCACAGATTTTCCATCATAAATTCATACGACAGACAGACAGATAGACAGACAGTTGGACAGACGGAGAGACGGACAGACGTACAGATGGACAGATGGACAGATGGACAGATGGACAGACGGACAGACGGACAGAGAGACAACTTAACTAGTTACATTACTTACATTAAGTTTTCCCATAAAATGTTGAATGGTGCAAAGCAAACCCATCTCCAATAGTTATTTCTTTTACAAGGGGGCAAAGTTGTTGTTTAATGTATTGGTATTGGTACCAGAGCAGGCGAAAAATTCCAAAATTTAAAAAGCCTAAAAGTGTAATTGTAAGTGTTGCGAGGGTCTCGAGGCACGAAGGTAAACAATCCAGAGAGATATTCACCCATTAGATATCCACCTCAGCTATCTAATTCTAATACAATAATATTTTGAATACAATTTCTTAGGTTAACTTTATCTTCCGCGTTAGCTGCCACCATTAAGTTCCCGGACGTATCGGATTGAATGTCATTATTATTAAATCTGAAATCGACGTCATGGTTTCTAAGAACAGATTTCGCTATCAGATCTCTCATAGTTTCTGACTTCTATGGAGAAGTCAGTATGGACTCAGTATGGACTGAGCCATTTGGATTGATCACCCTGTATAATATATAAATACTTAAAAACACCCATGACTCAGGAACAAATATCTGTGCTCATCACACAAATAAATGCCCTTACCGGGATTCGAACCCAGGACCATCGGCTTCACAGGCAGGGTCACTACCCACTAGGCCAGACCGGTCGTCATACCGTCAAAATAAACTTTATTATTTTTAGGGTTTCGTTTTAGTGCATTCAATAAATAAAGATAATTAATGAATAATAGAAAGGCCTAAAGTCCTAAACTCAAAACAAAACAACTGCTTCTGGAACTCAGAAGGTTGACATCATCATAACAAAACCGGCCAAGTGCGAGTCGGACTCGCGCACGAAGGGTTCCGTATCATTACGCATTAAACGGCAAAAAAGTCACGTTTGTTGTATGGGAGCCCCCCTTAAATATTTATTTTATTCTGTTTTTAGTATTTGTTGTTATAGCGGCAACAGAAATACATCATCTGTAAAAATTTAAACTGTCTAGCTATCACGGTTCATGAGATACAGCCTGGTGACAGACAGACAGACGGACAGACGGACAGCGGAGTCTTAGTAATAGGGTCCCGTTTTTACCCTTTGGGTACGGAACCCTAATAATTATGTAGGTACGTCGCTTGCGAGATGACGACTATTGTAATTATTCTGTCAAGCATAGGAATATTTACTTTAATTATTATATTTATGTTTATTAATGTTTTGCCCCAAATGACCTCGCTATTTATAAAATCAATCGATCATTATTAATAAAGATTCCCGGATTGTATAAAACGTGAAGACTAATGTGAGACGATTTTCACATATCCGATATCGGAAGTAGGATTTTATTTCTATTGGAACGTCCGCCCCTTCGCCGTAAGCACATAAAGCTGCGCGTGCGCCGCGCGGCGCGCATTTCGCAGTGTGCAGTGCGTGAAGTGCCATGTGGAGTGTGCTAGCAGTTGTTGTCGTTGGGACCGCGCTCGGGAGCGAGCTGCGTGAGTTTTTTAATTATTATTTTTTACTTTATTTACATACAAGATCGTAATTCCACTGTATATTATACAGTGGAATTGCGTAAACGAAATTAATAACTAGCTTAAATCTAAAATAGGCCCTTGAGGCATTGTACCAAGGATGCTGGCGGCATTTCCTCGCTGTATTGCAATGCTGATACGTTGTGCGAGGAAGCCGCCGTTATTTATTTACAAAGTGAGAAAAACGGAGCCTTACTGAGTTCCAGAAGCTTCAAGCTATTGATTTGGAACCTTATATCATTTGATAAAAGTTCAAATTTTTTTTTATATATACACAGAATTTCACACTATGCATAGTCATAATTATGTATATTTTTAATGCAAAAAAACTGAAACTGTGTTTTTCATTTTCTGGGCATCGAAAATAGTTTATTTTATTATACACGCAGAAAAATAAGTTTTATTTTTGAAAGTTACAATATTGGAGCAAATTGACGTCATTTATTTGGGCGATGTTTCGGGAGAAGATGTAAGTCTACTGAGATCGTATTTAGGGTTCCGTACCCAAAGGGTAAAAACGGGAGCCTATTACTAAGACTTCACTTTCCGTCTGTCTGTCTGTCACCAGGCTGTATATCATGAACCGTAATAGCTATTAGACAGTTGAAATTTTCACAGATGATGTATTTCTGATGCCGCTATAACAACAAATACTAAAAAGTACGGAACCCTCGGTGGTCTTGTCCGGTTTTTTCCAACTTACTTATTTAATAATATTTATGATAAGATATAGGATATAATATTGTTTTTCTTTATGTTATTCTCGAACTCCCCATCGGCACACAAACCTCCTTAAGGTTTTGCCTACGATGGGTCTTGTAATATTCTAAAAAACTGTAATTTGTTTCCTTATTCAATAAAATAAAAAAATAAAAAAAAATGCTTAAAAATATCTAAACACGCACTATAACGCCTTGGCAATAGAGGCGTGTTCAGATATATGTGAGCACCTTGGCCGCTCTGATATATCTGATGGTGACCGTACATAAATCCTTGGCATTATGAATAATATGCAGATATATTCTAGCACTGTATGCCTAGATACAATGATTACCTATAAACAATCTTGACAGAGATAAATTAAACACGTATAACATTGTAAGATGAATCATTATTGACTACAAATATCAAGAATCAGCACGTAGCAACAATTTAAAACGAATTCAATATCGTAAATTACTTTGCTTAGCAATATGATAGAATACACTGCATAAAATCTTAGTAAATCAGATTATTAAAGTGTAGAAATTCATTTGAGTTGCCTATTTTAATAATAGATGAGTCATATAATGTATGAAACCAGATTTCCATTAGGTACTATTAAATATATTAATAACGAGTCACTCACGTGTTTTAAGTCGAAAACGCTCGACATGTTTCACTCCGTACCGAGGAGCGTCATTAGGAACTTGCGTCGACGGTGACGGACCGGCGCAGACTGCGGGCCGCAGCCCTCCGTGCCCGATGACAAGGCGCGGGCGCCGGTGGCGGCAGGGGGGGCGAGAAACTACCCTCGTTTACGGCATTATTGTCAAATGATGGGTTGCACACAACACTCACTACGTCATTCGCTAATGGTTCGTCCACTGTCCACCGACGTAGTACCCAAAACAGGTCCTGATGACGCTCCTCGGTACGGAGTGAAACATGTCGAGCGTTTTCGACTTAAAACACGTGAGTGACCCGTTATTAATATATTTAATATGTCTGTGTCTCACGGAAGTTTTGTTATTAAAAAGGTACTCGTACTACTTATTTGGTTATACTAAACCTAATGTAGCAAACATTGCTGTGTTTTTATGTGATTTGTTTATAAAATTATGTACATACAATTAGAACTGCTTCATTTATGTTAAATAATAATACATTTCTATCAGGAATATTTATATACTAATCATTATTCTGTTTTATTTTTAAGTTTTTCGTATTAGGTATTTGCATGTTTATGATTTTGTTTGTTCATGGTTCACATTATTAGTTCCCTGTTCAGGAAACGTATTATTCGATTTCATTTAGATTCCATAGGCGTTAATATTAGTATAATATGCATAATCTTATGCGTGCTATAAAGCTTTCGCCTTTCTCGTTCTTAGATTATGATCCATACTCTTTATCGCATTTAACTATTCTTATCTTTACGTGAAAGTACTTGGATACATTTTACCAGTGACGAATACGAATCTTAATATTTTCTAGCCGTCTAAGAGCCTAAAATGGCTTTCGATTACATTAAGTAGGAATAATTTATACTCTCTTTTTATAGATAAGCAAAATTGTATTTGGCTTGGTGGGTTTTTATTTGTGTGGCTAAATAGGTAGGTAGGTATTTCTGAAAGATGCTAGCCAATATTTGATGATAATAATTATAATTATCCTCTTCGCATACTTAAAAGTATCCAGAATACCTGAGTTAGTAAACGACTCTAGATTATCTTCATCTTAAAATCCTCCATAACCATTTATTCACTCGTTCAAAGACATCTCTTGCATATTAATGTCACTTTTGTTCCAAAGTCCTGATTGGCATTCCTTTACAGTCGTTTCGGAGGTTCGATGGTATTGACCACCGAGATGGTTCAAGGTCTATTGACCAGTAATATGAGATTTAATATGCTGATGGGGCCTTCCAGAAAACTTTCGGGTGAGCACTCTAAGAAAAAGGGTACCGTTTACTATTTTTCGAAAAAAACATCAACTTTTGGGTTATAAATTTGTACTCTCAAATGCCTTCATCTTAAAATCCTCCTCCATAATCACAACTATTTATTCACCCATTCAAAAACATCTTTGGCATATTAATGTACCTTTTTTTCCAGTCCTGATTGGCATTCCTTTGCAGTATTTTCCGAAGTTCGATGGTGTTGACCATCGAGATGGTTCAAGGTCTATTGATCAATGATATGAGATTGGTCTTGCCGATGGAGCATCCCAGAAAGGTGTCGTGATAATTTAATACAGAATTCAGAACCTCTAGTACGCCAGTCAAATTAGATCCAAAAAAACGTTTTGAGGAATGAATTCACAGCAATATAACATTTAAAACTTTCGCGGTTTGAACACATATTAAACACATTTTGCTGGGACGTCAGTTAGCCGCGACCACGACCAGTGAAACCTGTGTCGAAAAGTCGGTAAATAAAGGTAACAAAATAAATTCGCGATAGACCCGTTTCTAAATGCGATTTAATATGAATTCACAGCAAGCTGGAAATCATTTTTCACATCACCAATTCGAAAAAGGGCTTTTTCTTCCCTGCTAGGAGGGATCAAAGTGGCACTTTTCTTCCCTGCTAGGAGGGATCAAAGTAACACTTTTCTGTTCTAGGACACAATTTAAAAAAAAAATTGCGCATTATATTTTTAGCTTAAATAATATTTTTAAACATTATAATTACCTCATAGGTGATGTGAAAAGTAATATGTGTCACATGGTAGCAAAATTATTTCCATCTTGGGCGTAACACACAAAGTAAGTGTCTTTAGGCATTAAGTCCGCCTTTTGTACCTTCATGTATTGTGCAATAAAGTTTAAATAAATATACAAATAAACACACTTGAATCCCTCACTACGCTCAGGATTCAATTGTACGCCCTCGCCGTAAATATGTCATTTTGCTCCCTTGCTGCGTATAATCCGAGTTTGCTGCGTCCCAGGATGTGTGGATACATTTTGAGAGCCTTGGGAGATACATTTTACCTTGGATTGTCAAAACCACTCGATATAGAAGGAACCCACTATCGATTACAATGTCACTCCCAGCAAGGATGTTGTGGATGGCACACAAAAAAAAATCCAAAGAGGCGGCCATTCTTACAATCTTTGACTACGAATTCATAATAAGGTATCTTTCAGATCCTAAGATATCAATTTTTATCATGATTAGAGCAAATTTTCCGTCGGACGTACCGTTTTTGAACTGCAACGAAAAAACTGAAAAAGAGCAAACAGTTTTCGACAACTGGAATGGACCAATTCGGATTACACTTATTTAGAACCAAATGAAGGTGAATGATTTCCAGCTTGCTGGGAATTAATTGCTGGAAAAAATCTAATTTGACTGGCTGTAAATTATATTCGATAGCGTGACGAGCGTTCGCATTTGCGTTATGATTTTTTGTATGGGATTTTGAACAGCGCGCCAAGCGGGACGTTTTGGAAACTCAATATCCCATACAAAATTACACTTAACGCGTACGTAGTACGTAAATTTACACTAGGGTTACAGTCAAGGGCATAAATATATATACATTCCCAAAGTTTAAAAAATATCTGTACGCTCTTACACCTTAGACAATAAAGTCGTCGTCTTCACATATTTTTGAGCCATTTTGAGGCATTTTCTATGAAAAGGGACCTTATTGTCGATAGCGCATACGCCGCACAGCGTCGCGCGGTATTGTAATTATATCGGAGCATCGTTAATAATGGCGTAAGCGCCATTGACAATAAGGTCCCTTTTTATAGAAAATACCACATTTTTGCCTTCGACTGTACCTAGAGTACCTACTGCAGATTATTAAGGTCTCGCGAAGGCATACGCGTCACGTCATCGACAAAGTAGACCTTCGAATGTGGATTGCCTCAGTTCCTCCTGAATCAGTTCCATCACGCAGTTGCACATATTGTACAGACAGAAAAATAATCAGCTTTCAGTTACTGATTTTAACTTAATATTTTACGGTTGATCTAGTATTACATTATCATCGAACTTACGACCCCAGGAAACGCATATTATGTAAACCTCGTGCAACAAGCAGAGCCGCAGGGCGTAACTAGTAGGAAGTTATTTAATATCTACGTAATGTGCCTAACCTAACTCAACATAGGATATCGTTGCGTCAGATTGTTTACGTGCAAATTACTTATAATTTATATGAAATTTGCGTCTTTTTAGTTACAAGCTTTTTGCTTACACGTCGTTTTTCGCGGTTACTTTAGTCATAGTCATAAATTAATTTACATAGGTATTAATAGTTTAATACATATACAAAATATTTTACAAAATTATTATAACAACATACAAAACGTCAAATTATATACACTTTAAGAAATAATATTGCATAAACAAAAAAAAAAGAACAATATAAAATCTAATGTCATGAACAATCAATGTGACGTTTTTAACCAAAATGTACCACATTGTCGCTTGTTGATAATGCTGATTTCTAATTGAAGCTATATGGAAATAGCGCCTTACTGACAAGCGACAATAAGTACCCTTTTGGTTGAAAATAGCACAAATATTGAAATTAAATTTCATTAAAAGGAAAATTAAAATTTAATAATAATAATAAACCATTTATTTCAGGCAAAGCCCATAAAAGTGTTAGTAATTAGGTACATGTACAAAACTTACAAGACTTTTGAAATAAAACTATGAAAACGGATAATATCGCGTATATTGACACAAGACTATTGTTAATAATTATAACAACAAACATTAGAACAATAATCATATTTCATTTATCGCTCGCTGTTTATAAAGACATCCGTCACGTTCACATTCCGATAACTAAATGCAAGTGTAAGGTTAATGTGGCGAAGACCGTCTACAAGTTCTTTCGAGAATTCGTGCTTTATGACGGTCTTCCCAACCAAAAATTTTATATCCCGGTCTTCTCCACATTGACCGTGAAAAAAATACATTTTTGGTACAAGCTTTTATCGCGGACTGGCCCCAATTTCACCAAGGTGACAGGTGCGACAATTGTCGAAATCACTATTACTGGCGTCACATGCCTCCATAGGCTACGGTAACCGCTTACCATCGATCGGGCTGTGTGCTTGTTTGCCACCAACATTTTGATAAAAAAAAACTCCATTATATCGCCAATAAATAACTACTTATTTTGCGATGCTAATGACAATTGTCATAAGAAACACGACAATTGTCGCAAAATTCCGACACAGAACTGATTTCCTGTCAAGAATTACCGAAAATTCTTATAAATCTTGTGACAATTGTCATCATCATCGTCATAAACATACCTGTTTTTTGCCGATATAATAAAGTTTTTTTAAATATTACAATGATGGTGGCAAACAGGAATACAGCCCGCCCGATGGTAAGCGGTAACCGTAGCCCAAGGATGCCTGTGACGTCAGCAACATTGATGTTTTACAATTGTCGCACCTGTCACCGTGGTGAAATTGGGGCCTGGTCTTTTCTTGCCACAGGCAACTAATAGTCGTAAAGACAATTCTAAAAACCCCGAACACAATTAGGTTGCGTTGTTTAATCGCGGAGTTTCTATGGCCACCTCCTTTTTCCATCTTCAGATCAGCTTGATGGTATACTATTGCTTTGTCACCCGACTTACATACCTAATACCTATTGTATACATCAGCTTAATCGAAAACCGGGAAGTGGGTCCAAAACTTGCAAGATTTGATGACAAACACAACGGAACAGGTAAAACTATAATAGTTGCCGTGCCCTAACAGGGCGTCACATGAACATCTTATATTTAAGAACACCTGTACCTTTTTTTTTATACCACGTCGGTGGCAATCAAGCATACGGCCCGCCTGATGGTAAGCAGTTACCGGAGCCTATGGACGCCCGCAACACCGGAGATATCACACGCGCGTTGCCGACCCTTACACTCCTCTCCTTCGTTGAGCTCTGGCAACCTTACTCACCGGCAGGAACACAACACTATTGAGTAGGGTCTAGTGATATTTGGCTGCGGTTTTCTGTAAGGTGGAGGTACCTCCCCAGTTGGGCTCTGCTCTAGATCTGGAATGACATCCGCTGTCCTGTGCCCTACCACACAAAGCGAGATGTCATTCACAGTGCCCATACCTCTCTTTTGGACGTAGTTTAAGGACATATCCGGGTCCGGACGCAGTTTGAAGACATACGAGCGTTTCAAGTATCTCTCTTCTATCAGATGTTCTCAGACTCATATTCTTGCTCCTCCCTCATCTACTTCTAAATTTGATAATAGCTCTTTTACCTTCCGGGCTGTTCGGCTGTGGAATGCTTTACCAGTAGAATTAAGATTAGCTAAATCTCTCCCCATATTCAAAAATCAGCTAAAACTATACTTTCTATCTCTGCCTTAAGAGCCAACAGGAGCCGAGCCCAAACTCAATTTTGAGATTTGAAAGAGAATATCGTCGTCGCGCTGACGGGGGCGGTACCGCGTACCGAGGGACTATCCCAGTGTGTGTGGTGCACGCACACCGACGCGCACGTTATTTGCGCTCCTCGCCGGCCTCACGCCGCTCGCGTTTTTAGTAACTAAATTCAATATCCTTCTACAACCTGCAATCTAATTAACATTTCGAGTTACAGAATAGTAAAAAAACATAACATAACATGGACATACAAGAAAACATTGTTGTATAAAAACATACAAGATAACGGCTGTTAAATTAATCCAATTAAATATTTTTAAATATGATAAACAAAAATATTAAATTATAGTCGTGAGTATTTTAAAAGTAAAACTCCCTTATACCTTGATTTTAAACAAAGTATTTTACTTATAACTCACTTGGTTCGTATGAATTAGTGACATACCTAATTAAAAAAGAAAGCTATAACTCCCGCTGGAACAATATAGGCCTTTTCCCTTCAGTACACCTGCATGAAATAAGATCTTTTCGAGCAAGCGTCTTGAAAAACAAATTTGCCGCTTTTTTATCATAATAAAGAAACATGTGACATGTGATATTTCTTACTTTGATGTAATTATACAGTTTTATTGATGGTCCGTTTTTTTATTTATGTGTCAGATTTTGATGAAAATTGGTATAAATTGAAGAGCTCCTAATTCTGATCGGAATAAATATGAAACCCAATAAATAAATAAATAATAATAAATATTAAATCAATATTATAGGACATTCTTACACAGATTGACTAAGTCCCACGGTAAGCCCAAGGAGGCTTGTGTTATGGGTACTCAGACAACGATATACATAATATATAAATACTTAAATACAAATAGAAAACACCCATGACTCAGGAACAAATATCTGTGCTCATCATATCATATCATCGAACGCAGGACCATCGGCTTCACAGGCAGGGTCACTACCTCCTAGGCCAGACGACCGGTCGTCGCCCAATATTTTGGGACAATAGTCTAGTCTACAAAAGGTTCAAGGTGGTGAAAAAAATAGTATAAGCTGTTCGCATAAAAAAACCGCAAATCGATGTACAGGTTAGCCGTTTGGTACACGTATATACTAGTCAAAACAAAAATTTTGACCCACAGTTCCTAAAAAAAATTCCCTTAGGAGGGGAGTGCTGAAACCTTTTTTTGTATAAAAAAAAAACTTTTTTTTTTAAACATATCGTATACTTCTCATCTATCATACGAAAGGGCTTTTTGAAGCGATTCTGAAAATATACCACATCATTGCATTTTAGCCATTTTTAGGGTTCCGTAGCCAAATGGCAAAAAACGGAACCCTTATGGATTCGTCATGTCTGTCTGTCTGTCGTCCGTCCGTATGTCACAGCCACTTCTTTCCGAAACTATAAGAACTGTTGAAACTTGGTAAGTAGATGTATTCTGTGAACCGCATTAAGATTTTCACTCAAAAATAGGAAAAAAAAATTTTAGGGGTTCCCCATACTTAGAACTGAAACCCAAAAAAAATTTTTTTTCATCAAACCCATACGTGTGTGGTATCTATGGATAGGTCTTCAAAAATGATATTGAGGTTTCTCATATATTTTTTTTTCTAAACTGAATAGATTGCGCGAGACCGAGAGACACTTCCAAAGTGGTAAAATGTGTAACCCCCCCTCTAACTTCTAAAATAAGAGAATGATAAAACTGAAAAAATATATGATGTACATTACCTTGCCAACTTTTACCGAGAACTGGTTTGAACGAGATCTAGTTAGTAGTTTTTTTTTAAATACGTTATAAATCGTAAACCGCAATTTACCTTTCACTCACGTTTCACATAAAAATACATTGTTTAAATTGTGTAATGTACGGAACCCTCGGCGCCCGATTCCGATTCGCACTTGGCCGGTTTTTTCTTAAATTGAAAGAAAAAGAATTTTCAAAACATACCAAGTTTGGGCTCCTCCAGATACGATATGGCTGATTTTTTTTTGTACAAATGATACGTGATATCCTCATATGTAACCCCGAAAAAGCAATAAAAAATTTATTTAGTTTTTTTTTTCAATACAAAGTGACACAGTTCTACTTAACCCTTTAACTTGACCCCAAACTTGGTGTGTTTTGAAAATTCTATTTGTTTTAATTTACAAAAAAATGGCTAAAATGTAATGATGTGGTATAATTTTAGAATCGCCTCAAAAAGCCCTTTCGTATGATACCACACACGATAGGTTTTTGGAAAAAAAATATTTTTTTTTTTCATACAAAAAAAATGTTTCAGCATACCCCTCCTAAGGGATTTTTTTTAGAAACTGCGGGTCAAAAATTTTGTTTTGACCTCTTAGTATGCGTGTGCCAAACGGCTAACCTGTACATCGATTTGCGGTTTTTCTTTGAAATTGGGCTTGTACGGCTGCCACTAATAGAGATACTAACTCCTAAAAATACGTATGATACCTCATTGGATTCAGAATGATGTCTAGAAAAATGTATTCGAAGCGTTTATTCCCACATAAAAAAAGTTCAAAGCTATTAACAAAAAACGGCCAAGTGCGAGTCGGTTCCGTACCATTACGCAAAAAACGGCAAAAAATCCCGTTTGTTGTTTGGGAGCCCCACTTAAAAAAATATTTTATTCTGTTTTTAGTATTTGTTGTTATAGCGGCAACAGAAATACATCATCCGTAAATATTGCAACTTTTTAGCTATCACGGTTCACGAGATACAGCCTGGTGACAGACGGACAGGCAGATTGACAGACAGACAGACAGATATTATTTTAAAGGTATTAAATATTCTTTTAAAAATTAGGAAATAATATGGTGTATTTAAAACATATCATGGAATATACTACGGTTATAAATTGATATTATGTAAAGTAATTTTTTCAACAAGTTAGGCAATTATTAAGTAACCACATTTTTTTCGAACTTTCGTCTTTGTTGTAAATTAAAAAAAAAAGAAAATAATTGGCGTAAAAAGTATTTCGCCTCGTGGAGCCCCTTTCATGAGATCACGTCACAAAAGTTTTAATAAAATTAATACTTTGTTTAAAATAAATTTTTGAATAATAGTGAAAATTGTAAAATATAAAGCAATATAATAATACGTACTTAGAACTGATACTTTTCTAAATAAAGAATGAATAAACTAAATTGTGTAATTATTTTTTAGTGCAAATCACCACAATTTGCTTCTAAAGAGCAAATCTGTGACCAAAAATTATATATAGTTTTAATTTTTCGTTCGTATATTCAGATTTGTGTATGAAAATGTGAAACTATTATTTCTAAAATAAATTATTCGTCCCTAATTTACACAAAATTTATACCAAATTTGATCTCATATCTAGAGATAGGTAGAAATAGAGGCAAACTGGACCGCAGAAGCCGACTTTTCCCCTCCCTTTTTGGGGGTAGCCAGGACTTAATCTCGTAGCTAGTGCGTCAGCTCAGCTTTGTATGAACCAAGGAATAATAAATAGTGTTAAACGATATCCCCTGAGGCCAAAGTGCATACTCACTTTACTTACTTCGCCTACTAAGAGGCAAATCGCGACTTTGTTATGGTTTATCGATAACTTATCACATCACTAGATTATCGACTTTCAATGTCGACTATTGCCCATCACTTTTCTGTCCGTGTACGTATTTAGAAACTTGACCCCGCCCCTAAAATTAGTGCGATAAGGACAACTGCAGCTTAGGCGAAAAATCCTGCGTAAAAATCTCAAAAATCGAGGTTTCGTACTCGACTGTTTCCTCCTCCAAAACTTAAGCAATCGTAACCAAATTTGGAAATCTAAATGATTATGAAATTGTCTGTGTCGGACTGTTTTGATTTTTTGGCTAATTGATACCAGTTTTGAATACCACGCCTCTCATTGCGGCATAGTCAGTGAGGCCATTTTTGGCCATGTTTGAAGGGCTCTAGCGCCTTAAAAAACAAAAATATCAAAAAAAGCAAAACACACCGACACAGATATTGACAATATTAATCTGTGTTGAAAAAATCATTCCTCTAGCTTCAAAAACCAGGGAGGAAACAGTCGAGTACGTTTGTATGGAGAAATGACCACTCCTGTTGGCTCTTAAGTTGCCATTTTATATATTGTATATATTCTTGTATAAATATATATTGTATTGTATATTTATTTGTGTGTTAGGTTTTGTTTTAATACTTACATGTATAAGTAGTAATTGTAGTATGTGTGTTTGTGTTTAATAGTCTCCATATTTAGCTCTTTGCACTACCTGTTGACTTTTGTATGAGTTCTACATTTCCTGCTACCCAAAGGTTGTCTGAAAGAGATCGCTTTTTAGCGATAAGACCGCCTGTTGTTACCTGGTTCTATTTTGTTCTTTAAATATTTCTTTGTAGTTTTACATGTATGTAAAATATATAATTTTGGTGCAATAAAGAATATTTACTTACTTACTTACTTACCCGGGTACAAAATGCTGGTACCTGCTATGTGATATGCAATGCAATAAATGATTTCAATTTCAATTTCAAATAAAAGCTTGTAAAAAAATGTTATGGCGCTGTTGCCAGCGACATGTAATTAAAAAATATGAAATATGGGGAAACGTCCGCGATAAGAATTGCAGACGTCAATTAACATCAATCAGCATCAACAAAGATAGATATAATATTTTACAGTACATATGGTGCTACTTTCTCGCACTAGTGCGTAAAAGAGCACTTTTCGTGCATATGTCGAAAGTTTAAACGGCCATATGTACTGTAAAACGTTGTACGATACACGTGCGAATAGATAATTCGCAACTCGTGTCGATTTAAAACACTCCCTGCGGTCGTGTTTTAATTTATCGCCACTTGTTTCGAATTCCCTCTTTTCCGCACTTGTATCGTAAATAACTATATTATATCCTCATTGGCATCAATGAGCGACCTTACGCTTGTATATTCACAGTATCAAAAAGACGATATAACGTCGATCATTTCACGCAATCATCGTAACTGAAACAAAGAGATACGTAACTCTTAGCGCACGTTAAAGACGCAAGAGAACGTAACTAGGCGGTAAGGCTGCAGCGAGAGAGTAAGCGGAACGATGTGCGCAGCGATTTTCATTAGAGCGGTAGCGATATTACTGTTTATTATTTACAACGACGGGACTTAATCGCGTAAAATAAGTTTTAAATTTACCTCCGACGTTTCGAGGACGGCGTTGTCCCCGTGGTCTCGAAGAAGACTGGCTAAAGTTGACATCAACATCTAGGCGCGCGAGTTTTTCGAACTACCCGCACTTGCACTTATTTTACGCGATTAAGTCCCGTCGTTGTAAATAATAATGAGTAAAAATCGTGAAAGTTTAAATCAGTATATTACTGTTTCATTTCAATTGTGGTTACTCATAGAGTACGTCTGAATGTCTGCCAAATTAAACCGGTTTGACAGTACTGGCTTCCCTCGAATGCGGCTGACCCAATGATATGTTATGCTTTGGGCCCTGTTTCACTACGCTGACATTCATTTCACCGTACATTGCTGGTACAACAAGTACCACGAGTCAGTCAGTCACGACGGTAATTACCGTCAATGTTTACTTATTGTACCAGCAATGTACGGTGAAATGTCAATGTCAGTGTAGTGAAACAGGGGTCAAAGCATTATCATTGTGAGATCATGTCAGTTGCAAGGTTGGTGAAATAGGCGATTGGTAAGATAAGTAGTTTCATTGAACTTGGCCCGTATTCGACTAGAGAGAGTAATGTGTACATACAATATACGTGTCATGTATTGTGTGTCGGCAATTTTCATTTTCATTTTGATATAATATATGTTGCTGGATTTCGAAAAAAATATTTACTTAACTATTAATCGGCTATTATGAAGAGGTCAACAGTCTTAACTGTGCATGTAATATTGTTGCCAACATTTACAGTTAAATTGAATGTATATGTATATGTAATGTATATGTATGGTTCTAAGAAATCAGCATAATCAAGAGCTTAATAACGAATTCATAAACAATAAAAAGGACTGCCTTGTGGTTCCCTAGCGCTTCTCAACGAATCACTAAGTAAATACTATACGTTAAGCCCGCTTCCTCTTCCGCCTAGTCACCAGATACGTACAGCCTTAGCTGCGCCGGCGCACGTAACGTCGAAAGCGGTTGCGCAAGCGATAAGCGAGAAATGTAGCAAGCTAGGTCAAGTTCGGCGGAAGTAGAACGCTTAGCTGACTTAAAAAAGGAGGGTACGCATTATTGGCTGCTATGGGTCACATTGGAACATAGTAACATTGGCTAGTATTCATAATTTTTTTAGCGTTGTCACGGCTTTTTACCATGGTTTCGAGCCTGGGTCTGCTCCCTAGTTATGTCCCCATTATATCCATAAAAACCCCTAATCCCAAGAATTGGTGTAGGCACTACTTTTTTATGTAGTATGAATAGAATAGAATTTCGTCGTAATTGTATCTCTATACGACCTCGTTAAGCTCGTTACCTACCTACTTGGTCGGCAATCCAGCAATTATTACTCCAAAATCAAACAAGTATGCGGAAATACTAACCAAAACCAATACTTTATAATCTTAAAGTTCAATGTACGGTGAACCTCTTGGCCTGGCGCCATAAAGTCAAAAACGCGCATGTTTAAAAAATATATTTTCGTTCTATCAATTGTCTATGTTAATAGGGTAAAGTATACTATTATTGGCCCCTCGAATCATTGAGCCTTTTAAACTTTTTTAAAGGCAGCAGTGATTTGATTTCCTACAAAATTAGGGGCCAATGACTGCTATGGTCTATCACTTTTAAACATAGGATTCTTCACAACCGCTATTGCTTCACACCGATTCATAGTCCACTCAGATCTTGAGCCATCGCCATTCACAAGACCTAGTCTAGACCTTGTCACAAATACGCCACGTTTTCATGATAATTATATGGTTTTCGAAACTGCGGTCAATCAACCCAAACCGGCGTTGTTGCAATAATTACCTCATTTAAATAAGCTGGAGATAATTTAGTATATTTAAAGCAGTTCTAAAATATGGGAATTTCAAAATGCTACATACTTAAAGCTGCTCTCAAGATGTGTATTTCAAAATGAGCACTGCTGACCTTGAGTATTAAGAAAGAATTGAGAAGTAATAAGTTCTTACTATAGTGTTGGTGGAAAGTATTTTAAGATTAAATGTTCTGACTCGTTTTTACACGACTTTCTGAGTCTATTTATTAGTCTAAGTCAAGTCCTTTATTGAGCAACAAAAAGCAAGAGCAATTAAAAAGGCTTCGGATAAATGCTTCATAATAAAATTGTATGTGTAGGTTTATATCCTAACACAAAAAGGAATAAGATTTTGGCAAAAAAATCATCTTTGGTTGGCTTTTGCTGATTATTTCTTTTCTTTCCAGATGCAATTAAGTAACACTCATCGAGACAATTCTAAAAACCCCAAACACAATTGGGTTGCGTTGTTTTATCATATAGTTCATATAATCACCTGTCTCCATCATCAGATCAGCTTAATGGTACCGTAATGTTGCAAATTTTCAGCTTAATTGACAACCGGGAAGTGGGTCTTTAACTTGCAAGATTTGATTACAGACAACGGGACAGGTAAAACTAAATAAAAGCTTGTAAAATGGCGATATACATTACAGGCTCTCCACAACCAACCAGTGCCGGCCCGAGTCCTTGATAAGGGTAGAGCGAAATGGGGTTTTGGCGCCCTTCGTTAAAGCTTTTTACCCTTTGCTCATTTGCCATATTGGCGCCCCCCCTTGCCATCCGGCGCCTAGAGCGCCCGCTCCACTCGCTCTACCCTAGATCCGGCCCCGCAACCAACAGTATATCTTGTGAGCTCTACTCACCATCTGGAACACGACAACGTTCGTGGTATCAAAATAAAGACCATTAGGTCAACAATCCCTTTAGCTGAGGGTCAGCTAGGCTATGAATCTTGGCCACGTACGATGAAGGTTGGAGTGCTCATAAAGCGAAAGGATAGATCTGCGAAATGACGGTACTTTATGTGCATGGCACGTCTGATGACACTGTGCTAATCAATGAATGGGTCATGGATACATCGATTATTAGTGTCATTAACCTCGTGTATAGACACGAAATATGAGTGTCAATATTTCGTCATCTTTTCATATACATTCTGTTTCTGATTTTGTCATGAATACTAAACCACACCGTAGAAGTGTTTAGCCACGAACGCAAATGTTTATTACTCGGATGCTGCTTAAAACGTCAGATCCAGATGAAAAGGCATTATAATTATTGCTAAAAACGTTCAGTGGTGAAATGCTTTATTTTATTCTCCTGAAATACAACACAATCTATTACTATTTAATGATAATAAAACATCATTTTCAGCGGAGAATTTCGTGCGCTGCCGGCAGAAGGACCCGAAGCTGAACGAATGCCTGAAAGATGCCGTGCCTGATGCCCTCTGGAAGATGAGAAAAGGTGATCCATATAAGATAGATTCTGATTTACCTACTTACTTAAATTCCTCTGTAGTCTATTAAGGGAACCGTATTTGGTTTTAGTTTTATGCCTTTGACGCGTAAAAGTAAAAAGATTGCAACGGTTTCTATGGAAAAAAATCAGAAACGTTTGACAATTTTCTTGAATGCGATAAATACCTTTTGCAGAAAAGAACTGAATCTTTACATTGATGGCTGAATTTTTACACAAGCGGCAAGGGTACTTTTTCTAAGGGAATAATCCCTCATCGCTACTCTCTTTTTGATGAGTTAGTTTAACGGAATATAGAGTGAGCCCAAGGAAATTGAACCACTGGCAACATTAGGTGCAAAAATAACAATGTTAATTTAACAATTTCAGGCATCCCCGAGCTCGCCGTGCCATCAATAGAACCCCTCCACGTAGCGGCCATCAACATTCAATCCGGCGTCGGTCCCGTGGTCTTGGCGCAAAGCTACAGGAAGATACAACTTCATGGGCTCGCCGAAACTATATTGACTACTTACAAGTACGTAACCTAGATCCCTTAAGTTTTGGAATAAGCTAAAGAGACAAAAAAGATCAGAACTCGAATTTCTTTAGCTAGACGGATTTTATCGCGTAAAATTAATTTAAAATACATTTTGACGTTTCGTCTCGAGTTCGTGGTCAACGAGAGACTCGTGACTGTGGTCTCCTGTTGACCACGATTACTGTTAAGGGTTTAGTTTAGCCCTAAACTGTCGCCCGCTGTATTTCAAGAAAAGAGTGTATTCCCATCATAACGGACGGCAACGCACTTCCGACCACTCTAGTGTTGCAAGTGTCCATGGGCGACGGTAAATTGCTTACCATCTGGTGAATTGTCTGCTCGTTTGCTTAATACATCATTTTTTTTGGTGTTCCGTGCAAAACTTTGTTTTGACAAACAGAACACTTATGGGATCACTTCGGTCTTGCAAATCAGTTAAATGCGTTTTTCTCAGAGACCGTTTGACATAGATACCTAAAATTTGAAACAGTTATTTTAGAATCTTAGTCAATTTACCATCATTATTGTCCGTTTTCATTTCCAGAGCCGACCTGAAGCACTACCGCCTGGTGACCAACTCCCTTACTCCAAAGATGGAGTTCATAGCCGACTACGTGATGAAAGGAAGGATTTTGGTGCTACCCATCCAAGGGAAGGGTGTCGCCAATGTTACTATGGGTAAGTCATAATCATCACCCGTTTAGCACAGAGCTGACTTGAAATACTACCGCCTGGTGAACACCTCCCTAACTCCAAAGATGGAGTTCATAGCCGACTACGTGATGAAAGGAAGGATTTTGGTGCTACCCATCCAAGGGAAGGGTGTCGCCAATGTTACTATGGGTAAGTCATTACCATCATCCATTTACCACAGAGCTGACTTGAAATACTACCGCCTGGTGACCAACTCCCTTACTCCAAAGATGGAGTTCATAGCCGACTACGTGATGAAAGGAAGGATTTTGGTGCTACCCATCCAAGGGAAGGGTGTCGCCAATGTTACTATGGGTAAGTCATCATCATCACCCATTTAGCACAGAGCTGACTTGAAATACTACCGCCTGGTGACCACCTCCCTAACTCCAAAGATGGAGTTCATAGCCGACTACGTGATGAAAGGAAGGATTTTGGTGCTACCCATCCAAGGGAAGGGTGTCGCCAATGTTACTATGGGTAAGTCATCATCATCACCCGTTTAGCACAGAGCTGACTTGAAATACTACCGACTGGTGACCACCTCCCTAACTCCAAAGATGGAGTTCATAGCCTACCCACATCCAAGGAAAGGGTGTCGCCAATGTTACTATATGGGTAAGTCAGCATCATCATCCTAAATTGTGGTATTTTCTATAAAAAGGGACCTTATTGTCGATGGCGCTTACGCCATTATAAACAATGCTCCGATATAAATACAATGCCGCGCGACGTAGAGCGGCGTAAACGCCATCGAGAATAAGATCCCTTTTCATAGAAAATGCCCCAATTAATTTTGTATCAAGCAGAAACGTCTGCGAACGATGCCATTAAGCTTAGAAATAAATTAAAAGTGGAAAATTAATTATCTTTGGTGGGACTTGAACCCCCGGCCACTGGATCACTAGTACAGTGCTCTGCCATCTGAGCTACCAAGACTGTACCCAATACAGCGAATATCGTCGCTATACTTACTCAACCTCATATCTGCAACAATCATTTGATGGAAATGTCGCTTTTCTTTCATTCGGAATACGGGTGTTTTTGTCATCAAATGAGTGTTGCAGATACGAGGTTGAGTAAGTATAGCGGCGATATTTCCTCCATATATAAGCCATATCTTACGGAATAATCCACATATACTTACCTAATTGGCAATTTTTCAACCCCATTCCAGTGAACCTAGTAGTAAAGCACGACCTGATAGGCGAGCCAGTGGAACGCGACGGACAGACATACATGCACATCAAAGACTACAAGGTCCGCTTCTTCCCGAAGCGGGTGTTACTGCACTTTACCAACCTCTTCAACGGCGACAAGCGGCTCGGCGACCAGATGAACTTGTGAGTATCTCTAGTCTTTAACACTACTGTATACCAACCACCAACCAACCAACCAACCACCAACCACCAACCACCAACCAACCCCAAACAAACCAACCCAACCAACTTTGTATATATCGTTGTCCAAGAGCTCTTTCCCACTGACGTCCAGTTTTTTGCGGGATACGGTTTTCTGCAGGATCCCGTTTTAGTAGTGTACGTGCTAATATAAATAAATAAAATAAAATAAAAAATAAAATATCTTTATTTCAGAACATTTAAAATTCCATACAATAACGTAACATAGTAATATAGTAACGTTCACACGAGCATTCTGTTTGCGGGATACTGCACTCATACTACAGAAAACTGGATCCAGGAAAGAGCTCTAAGTACCCATAACACAAGCATACTGCGGGACTTCAATTTCAAAGTCAATTTGTGTAATGAAGTCATATAATAGGTATTTATTTTATTTTATTTTTATCCTGTACCAACAGAGTTGCGTCCGTCTCCAAAGATGACTAGATTAAAATGACAGTTTGCCCCAATCTGTCAGATCGATACGTAGTTTTCGATATGACAAAATTAGTGCAGCGGAATGATTTGGTTGTGAATTGCCCGATCGCACTATCGGTGAAAAAATTACCATACTTATACTGAACATCATACAAGAAAATTATTCAGATTTTTATGATAAGAGTTTTGAATGATTCACGGTTAGTTTCAGTAGACTTATATTGTCAGGGATATACCTAGACCCACCCGCTGCCTTCAGTCACCCGTGAACAAGATGCATGTAACTGCGTCGAAATATCGTGAGCTCATAAACAATTCAAAAGGTAATCACGGTCTTTATCCCGGTCAATATAAGTCCAGATTTTTATGCATTAAAATCACTAAAAGGAAGATAAAAATCCTGTTTCTGGGGTGTCTTATTTCATGCCTACTCGTTTTTTTTTCTAGGTTCCTGAACGAGAACTCGGAACTAGTGTTCAACGAGCTAAAGGATTCCTACGAAAAGAGTCTCAGCTCCGTATTCCAAAACGTCACTAATACCATCTTCGATAAGGTGCCTATGAACAAAATCTTTCTAGAAGACTGAATTAGACTTAAGTACTCAGTAATTTTAAAGTTCTGAATCAAAAGAAACGCAACAGAGAAAAATCCTACAAACAATGTCGTTTGTTTTTGTTATTATTTATTTATTGAGAAGAAACCAAAGTCTTTAAAATATATTATTAAAACAACCTTAATAAAATTTGACCATTCTATCTGATGATATTAAAATCAAAGAGTGATATAATAAGAAAGACGAAGCAACGCTTAGTGCGATCAAATTATTTCATAATCATGACACATTCCTAATTAGTAAGTAACCTTGATCAAAGAGCATATAATAGGATAGAGCGGTACTGTCATAGTAAATTTTGTAACCACAGAAAATTCACTACCATCTATCGATACACTTTAAAACTAAAAATGAAGATTTATAAAAATACGATATAATGTATTTAAATATGGATAAATGTTTTTTTTTTATTTGCATTAATTATTTTTATATGATTTGACCCATGTCCTTTCACTGATATGCGTTAAAATTGTTAAATAACAAACGTAACCGTCAACGCCATCTATACAACAGTAGGCCAAAGCTAGTGGCGCCCTCTGATCGAGAATTCTTGATTTTCGAGGCACGTTTTTTCCTTAGACTGTATCCATCTATTACGGAGTTATATCTATCTGTGTTAAAATGTAATAATAAAAATATTGATAAGTATTGTAGAATTTTTTATTGACAGATTTGTAATAAGAAAACAAGAATAATTATTTATATTAAGACAAATTAAGAGTAAAAGTAGTGTTTAAGTGGGTTTAATATTAAAGAAACGTCTGATTTTGTATATTTATTTCATTGGTAATGTAAGGTCGATAATAAATTAAACTTTTTTACGAGCTAACAATTTGTTTGAATTTAAAAATCGCCCCATCTACCGGCGAGTAGCAGAACTAATCGTTATAACGCCATCTATTGAAAGTTGCTCAAACTAGTTAAACGACATACATACAGTTGCTATTCTGGTAGTAATGTTTAGGTACGTCGCCTCGGTCATATCGCGAAGGGGACCTGGTGATTACTTTCGAGGGTCTTCTCTCGTTGGTTTCTATGTCTTGCAGGTGTCCGTTAGCGACCTGGCGGGCATACTTCATGCAAGATGCTTTGCAGAAAGCTTCGTTGATTATGAGTACTGCGGAATAAGTTCTTCCTTTAGCGAGTAGATGGCGCTAATCTCAAAAGTTTTATTCACTATTTTGCAGATATTTGACAAAATAATTTATTTGAAAAATAAATACTTACGAAGCGTTATTAGAATGAAATAAATCACGAAGCCAAGTATAATCGCATCTTTCGTTTCATCCATGCTAAAGAGAAATCCTAAAATAAATATATGGATTAAGAAAGTATTTTTCTGTAGTCAAGATGTAGTGACAAATGAAAGGTATCACAACACTGATTTAAACTTTCACGATTTTTACTCATTATTATTCACAACGACGGGACTTAAAAAAGGAAAAAAACGAAAGGTATGTTGAGATGGTTTGGACACGTGGAAAGAATGAGTGAAAGAAGAAGTGTATAAGGGAGTAGAAGTGGGAGTTGGAAGGGGTAGAATTCGGCGGACTTTCTCTGATCAGATCGGGGAAATCCTGAAGAAAGGCCAGGTCAAGAGCACCCTAAACCGGCGAGAGTGTATGAAGTAAAGGATGCGAAACAGGTATGTCAGGATTGGCAAGTGGAAATCCGTGGTCTCTGCTCTGCCTACCCCTCCGGGCAATAGGCGTGATTATGTGTATGTATGTATTTCTATTGCACCTGTTGGCGAAACATAAATTAAAAAAATACCTTCTAAGACAGAGAGTCAGCAGATCTATCGCCATCACAGGAAGACACGACAGCCAACCGCCGGGCAGACAGAACCGCGGCATAGAACAATATAAAAAAGCAGATTGCTTCAAAAAAACTCCATGTATTTGCCCCTTGGGATTTCATTTCCGATTTCTCATTAATACTGCATAATGAAATAGACTTTTACAGTATTGAGAAGTAATCTCTAATATAAATTAAATATTCTGGTAAACATAGTTTCAGGATTTCGTTTGACAGTGTCAGTTTTTTTTTGATGACAGTAAAAATCTTTACTGGCAGCTCAATTAAAAAAAAGACTTCGTTAGAGTTTAGTTACTCAAAACCAGTAGTTTTACCTACTATATAGTTCTCATGCGTGCGCCCATAAGGGACAGAAATACGTAATGCGACGGAATTAAAACCATGTCTTAATATTTCTGACAACATACCAAAAACATTCTACGTAATTTAGTCGGGTTCATTGTTGCCCACCGAGCATTGGTCTAATACCGTTTTGTCGCGACACTTAGAATTTTTTAGAAGCAGGCAAAATACAGGCAAATATGAAAAATGCATGAAAAATTAGACTATGATAAGATCATCTCGTTCAGCCATGATATCCCATTCAGTAGTTATTTATTTAAACTTTATTTAATACACAATAAATTTTATTTAATGAAAAGTGACCTCTATATTATTGTTTCTCTGAGGTGCAAACTTAACATTGTCAGACTAGATGAGAAAACAAAGTATGGATGGTATAGAAAGGATGCCAATCTCTTATGGCAGAATTGTTGCAAAAGTGACCGCTTTCAGTTTAAATAATAGTTCCTAATCTCTCCGGTGGCGCTAGTTAGGCTCTGGGACATGAGTATAACATGAACCATATAAGGCATCAAATAACCCGACCAAATTACGTAGGTTGTTTTTGGTAGTATTTCGGTGTATGGTGGCGCCGCCTAATTACTGTTTTTTGATGGACACTTTTCGTACATAGAGATTTGGCTCCTTTATATAGTCTCCATGAAACAAAGTCCCTGCCGCGTCTGTCAGTGTATGTATGTTCACGATAAACTCAAAAAATGCTCAAAAACTTCCGAACGAATTTTCATGTGGTTTTCACCTATGTTTAGGTGTATACATTAATTTGTTGTTATTGTGTAACCCATGCGAAGCCGGGGCGGGTCGCTAGTTAGTGGTTACGTATATTCCTAGTCTCTCTTTCTCACTTTAAAATTCTTTCTTGATAAATGGATTCAGCAGGAGGTATAGGGATAAGTTCACTCGAAAATTAAATAAAAAAACTTTTTTTATCTTGTATCAAGTTTATTCAGTGAAACAGAATAACGAATGTCTATGGCATTGTCAGTGGTAACAACTATGAAGCAGCTAAGTCTCACTTAGCCTCTAGCACAATAAACTAACCAAAACCAGAGATTATAGAGTTACAATCAAAGTGATAGGTAAACTAGAATATCGTGCTTACAAATCTCACTAGATGGGCTTTATCAATGCCCGTGAATCACACGAACCGACCGCCAAAATGTGGCCCTCCCCGTAGAAGTTCTGTATGTAAAACGAGGTTTAGACTAGCAAGAACTTATTTAATTTTTAACAAGCAGAAACAAACCATGTTATTAAGCTTAGAATTGAGGTCTTGGTGGCCGAGTTGGCAGAGCGCTGGAGTATCTATCCAGAAGCCATGTTCAAGTCTCACCCAAGGCAGTATTTTTTCCACTCTTAAATTTATTCTAAGCTTAACAGCAAGAACTTGCATGCAATTTTCATTACATTGCGGTATCTGATCAAGCTATTGAATGCAGCCTCAGTAGTCGGCAATGTAACGTAAATTGTTTGCAAGTTCTTGCCATATTATGAATTTTCTCAAATGATTTTACGCCTCACACCCTAATCTGTTAATCAAAGGCCTTTCTTTTGTTCAGCGGTTACCAATGCTACCGCTACTGACTGAAATATTTACCGTTCTATTTATATGGGTCAAATTTATGTAGCAGCTCTGTATTCTGAGGCCACACAGGCAACTGATCGTCCTTCATTACCCAAACTCGCTATCTCAGAATGAGCGTTACATTTTGAACCTTAATACTATCACGATAGTTGCTTTTTATCGACATGGTTGCTTTGGCACGCGCTCGGCACGCGACTAAGGCGCCTCTCCTTAAAAGAAACAAAGGCATTTATTTAATGGATTAGTGTCTGAGGCCTAAAAATCATTAGAGAAAATTCGTACTATAGTCTGCGCCTCCCTTAAAACTTTAACGTAGGAGAGCGTAAGTTCGATTGTATGGAAGCGGCTTTTTGGCGGAGCCTTCGTGAGACTTAAATTCGGGCGTATTTGGGCGCCATCTAGTAAGTAATTTTATCTTTAATATAGTAATTTAATTATAACTCTATATTCTCAACCATAACTAAAGTTATACCAAGTTATACCTAAAGAATGTGTGGATCCGCTCACAACAAACATTTGGAAACTAAAAAAAATTGTAGTGTCAAATTACTGTCAAGTTAGCGACATAACTGCATAATTGCATATACATGCATGTCGAAACAAATCGTACTTAAAGCTATTTCAAATATTTCGTATCAAATAGTATACCTACGGTGCTTGATATTTTATGTTTTATTTTCAAGGCTTAGTTTTTAACATATTCAGCTTTATATGTACATTACGTACATATTATGAAGAGACATTAACGTAAAAACTTATTGCACATAGTTATATATTTCAACTCGTTGTAAGCGGAATCCACAATGCGCAGAAATGTAGTACTTATTTAGTATAGAAGCATAGAATAGCCTGGTAGTTTAATATATAATTTATAATAGAAAAAAAGCAGTTCCGATTCTAACTTATTCAATATACTATTTTAGCATAGTTTGCGAAAGCTTCTGTCTCTATCGCACGTTAAGCGATGCCTATAAATTGGACAGAGAGAAGCGATCTTGATCAAGCTTTTAGAAGCATGAGAAATAATTGCACAGATTAAAAAAATTGTGACAAATTCTAAAAAGTTTTATATAGATTCGCATAATGTAGAAACTGAGCTTTTTGGATTGTCACTTTTTTTTAAAGTGTTCAATTATTTTTAAATATTTTCTACAAGTTAGAATGAAACATACGAAGCATCAGAAACAGTGAATTACTATATAAATTTAAAATCTTTCAAACTTTGGTTAAACATAGACTCATATAATATTATTATTAACGAATTATGCGTCTTTGTTTTACCAAAAAGCGGTTTCCAGATAAATTCATTTTTTCCAAAAATATTTCTTTTCGGACGGTCTATGGCATGGCTATATTGCGTGACAAATATAAAGATTCTTTATTACATTTTTTTAACAACTTTTACAATTTTAATTCATTGATGAATTATTTTTTGAATTATTGAGAAACGTCATTTTTGTGTTTGATATTTCGGTTTTTTGTGTATAATTTTAAGTCTTTTTTTCGACACGTTTAAGGTTGATATTTTGTTTTCAATTAAAATGCAATTAGAACCTTTATATTTTCAAGTCACTAAGCTGTCTACACTACAAGCGAGTGAAAAAATACTCTTTTATTGGTATACTGGATGAGGTACGATTTTGTATGATTTAGTTCAATGCCATA
Organism: Cydia strobilella; assembly: GCF_947568885.1. Taxonomy (NCBI): domain Eukaryota; kingdom Metazoa; phylum Arthropoda; class Insecta; order Lepidoptera; family Tortricidae; genus Cydia; species Cydia strobilella. Next base: position 13,769,475 of record NC_086059.1, on the reverse strand, counting down.
TAACCCAACCACCAACTGCTAATTCACAACCTACGTTTAATTGGACTATAGTTCTTCTAAGCGACAAAGTTACAAATGTACCCGCTTAATACGATTTCCTGTGTAATACACCATTTTTCAAAATTTTTACTGGTTAAAAGTTTTTAAATTTGTTTTCGACCATTATTTCACGGTCAATACGGATTCCCGCTTCGGGCGCCTTTTTCACGTCGTCCCTTGAGAATTTAATTCACTGTCTAGTTGTTGTTTATTTATTTACACTTGATTTATGCAATGCAAATTATTAGTCGAGAAAACTGACAAATTATTTGCATACGGTTGACTGTACATTTGTCGCTTACAAAAACTACGGTTACAGACAAAACATGAGATTACTTTTTGAAAAAAAATCAAAAAATTCCCGGTAAATTGGAATGATCGCCGATAAATGCTCACCAAATGCTCATTTCTCAATAAATACTACGTTAATTTTGTTAACTAACCGGGTCCATTTTAGTCTCAAATAAAAAACTTAAAAAAATGTAATTTCTAACTAAAAACTTATTTTAAACTTCTTTTACAACTAATTTTATTGGGCGACGATTATCGTATACTTAGAACTAAAATAAAATCTCTGTTGAATAATTTTCTACTTGAAAATAAAATGTTATGTCCATCTCGGGCTTGAATGTCTTCAAGAAAACCATACACCTGCAACCTATGTCAGTGTCGCAAAGCATCATGGGATAATATGCTTTTAATACCTGTTTTAAATGCTCAAACGATATAACTTTGAAAAGTTTATTGCTATAAACATAACTATACGCCACTGACACTAAAAATCTACAATGGTATTTTTGTCCGTATAAAATACGTTTTCACGTACTGGGGTTTACTGGGACTTGCCATATTTTATTTAACCTAAAATTAAAATTAGCACCATCTTTCGTCGCTATTTGTGAATCAACCCGCGTAACGCTATATTATACCATATTATTTAACACCAGAACTCACCCTACAGATTTTTTTAATCAAAGTGCGACGCTGTTCAAAGCCTATTTTTTTTTGCTTACATTTAACACAATGGTTTGTTCTGGTGCTTTCATGGTCTTTAGCAAAAAGTATTACAATCTAACGTTAGTTACTCTAATGCCTCTAAACTTTAATCTGTTAAGTTACACCTAGTGTTATTTTAAATGTCTTTATATTATGTCATTATTTTCTTTGTAAAGATAAACCGAAACTATAGCAGCTTCATTGTCACTTTTCAAAAAAAATTAATACAATTTCCCACTCACAGCCCCAGCTTACCTCACAAAGACAAAAAAATACGAAAATGATTTCCCACTCGCAGCCGAACTAAAACTGGGACAGTTACCTCACAAAGATAATCAGAAATCAGTAATTATATAGGTAGTGATGCTGATGACCAATTTATATTGAAAAATGGTGTGTAAATAGACTAACATATTGACACAGTTTTACACAAAAAATGTTTAAGTCAATAAATCAGTGTCAAAAGAGAAAAATAGGTCATCTTAAAATAAAGCTTACCTAATCTTAGGGTCCATACGAACCAGTGTCTATTTTAAGAACCCTTAGTTTTTTCAATAAACTATGGTGTTACTTCTATGTTAGTGTAAATTTACTACATTTTAAGTGTAAACACCAATTAGACGACATTAGAAAATTTTCAAAAACACTACAATTTATAAACATTACTGATACCTACAACTAAGTAATACACATAAAAGATATGGATAGATAAGTATAACTGATAGACTATACGCTATATTCGATAAATAGAAATGATATATCATATACGTAACAGGCGTGAGCCTTGAATTATAGCTACTATGCCAGGCCGTTCAAAAACCTTCGAAATCGTCTTCCAAATACACTAATTATTGCCAAAAACGGAACTTTTTCTATCACTTGACATGAACCATCACAACCCCTTCTCCGGCATTCAGTCTTTATTTGTCACTGAGCTCACTATCCTGGGACCCCTGTCATTGAAACTGGGAAGTGGAAGTGGACCTCCGGCATCCTATCGACACAGGAGCAGGGATCCTGGAGGCTCCGTTCCGTGGATCCTTCCTTGGAGCAGCCAACTGTCTTGTACTAGTCGACCTTTCTAGTTTCCCATCAGACATCACCCACGCTGAAGTGAAATCAGCGTAATCTGAGTCTTTAGAACTCGTCCTGGATAAAGAATCTTCTCCTTTTGAATACGTTCTGATGATCTCTTTCATCTTTTCCAAAACTGCGGCATCGTCTTTAGCAGTTTCTGTGGACCTTAAGATGTGTTCTAGTAAAGGACTTAGAGGCTTTTGATTCGGTGGAGAGCGGAGAGTAACGCTGCTAGCTCTAAGCGGGGAATTTCTCTTGAATGCTTCATTCTGCGGAGCGGCTTTAGGCCTTGCTTTGGGAGATTTGTTAGGATTGTCGAAGGTATCAGCGCCGATAGTCGGTCTGGCTTTAGACTTCGCTTGATTAGGGGCAGTGCGTCCACTCCAAGTGTTTCTAGCTGTTGGTGGTAACTTTGGAGTCAGTTTAGGAGAAGTCTGTACATTGGCTGTGTGCTTAGGGCTTGGGGTGTTGCCGCGGCTGGGTGTCCTAGCGCGGACGGGTGAATGTGGGATCCTGCTGGGAGGTCGGCTGCGGAGCGTTTTCTTAGGTTCCACGTCTCTGCTGGCTCGAAGGCTCATGCTAGGTGAGTTGTTGCTTTCTACGACGACAATGCGCTCAGGGCTGGTTCTGTTGGACTTGTCCTCAATGGAGGAAGGTTTCTTGCCACGGTAGAAGGTGTCAGCGTAGCCGGTCTTGCGCAGGCCGGTGTTCAGGCTGACGTAGTCATCTACACGGTCGCGGTCCATGTGACAGCCGTCGTCTTGGTCGAGACGCTCTGAAATGAGAAGAGAACGAGTTAGTTTTTGTAGACATATTGAAAGTTGAAGGTCTGAGAATAATCGTTGTGGCTTCAATAAAATAATTTAGGGCCGTTTGCACCAATTCGTGTAACAACGCATCGTAGTTCGTTAAATGTACGAAGTATGTGACAGTGCTCTATCAAATGACAACTGCAGTTGTCATACGATTGATTAACGTCAAACAGCTGTGCGTGATCCAACTTGTCCTTTATCAATATATAATACTTAAGGGGAACTGATCAATTGATCATATTACGAATATGTGTGTTTGGGATAAGCAAATTTTTAGCACTTTGATTGAACCTATGGATTATGTTTCTCGTCCTTTTGTTGACAAAGCCTAATTCAGATTTTATAACCACGGTCAGATGGTCACAGTACACAGATTACAAAAGCTTACGCATATTACACAATTAAATTAGGATATTATTAGTTCGTTCACCTCTGTGTTTTGGCACACAATCGTGTGACGTGTAAATATTAACTCATTAGCGGGGTCACTGACCTGGTTAAGCTGTGAATAAGTTTAATTGCTTGTACACATTGTTTTAGATGAGTAATTATATTATACGTGTATTTGATATCGCGTGTCACTGGGTGACTAGGTATTTAGAAATGGGATCAATAGTTTTGTAGTAATTAATGTCAAGATGAATTCTTTTTTCATTTATTTTTTACGTACTTAGTTTGTTTTCTTTAACTGACTTAATTTGTTAAACATAAGTCTCTTTCAATGGTTACTCTTTATTATTATTTATTATTATGAAATATTTACAATGAACAAAATACGAACATAACTTCTATTTTTTTTTTTTTTTCGAATAAATAACATCCCAATTGATGTGTCATTGTCATGTCCTTTCATTCGAATTGACATCTCAATCAAGGCCGACTAATAAAATTATTCTCAGATGCTGGTAATATAATAAATTATAAATACCAAAGATAGATAAATACCAACAAATTCATCCTCAAGCAATACTTCAAAGTACTTCAACAACAACAAGGCACCTTGAAACACTCGAATCAACAAATCGTCAATACAATTCAACTCGACACGAATCAAAATAATATTTGCATGCCCTTAAAAAGGTCGTTGACTCATCTATTTAAAATACTCTCACGTTCTGACCATATGAGAGCCCTTTACATGCTTTACATTTGACAAACAGACGATTTTAAACTCAGTTTTGTTGATGATAAGAAATATTATCCAGTTGCTAGAGCATTTGCAAGCAGAAAACACAAAGTTTTAAAGTCAGTTTTCAAACTCAGTTTGAAGCTAATTTCGACGCTGTTTCTTATGACAAAAGATATACAATGCAGTTGTATAAGTGTATGTTTAAGTTGGTATAGTAAAGTGCACTTCAAATGCTGCGATTTTCTTTTTGTGTGTCGCCTTGTGCGCTTGTTTTCTTTGCCGTGAGAGCTAAGACAAACATCATTAGGTTGCAAAATGAGTTGGAATGTTTCTTACGTATGTTTTTGAGTGTAAGTACCGACTTTTGAATTGTTTCAAGAAATTGTGAGTTTGTTGGAATGTTGGAATAGCATGTATGGTGCTTAAGCTTTTTGCACACGTACATACATGTATTCATCCAATACCTTTAAATGAATACATGGTAGGTACTAGAACTGTTTGCGATTCGGGTAATTTCATCGTATCAAATATTAATTGATTTTTTTAGTTACTAAAATACCTAAAAGAACTTAGGTATTTAGCATATATATTAATAAACAGTGCCTCACCATCAGTTTTATAATTTTCACTCAAAAATCTTTGCCGACAGTTAAAACTTTTGACTCCACTATGGATATAAAGTGGTCATCTTACCCCCGATAGTTTTTAGCCATTGTCTGCTTGTTTTACTCGTCCATGGCTTGAATTTACTTTTACCCAAACAAACAGACATAACCTCAAAACCCTAACCTTCACCATTTCCCAACCGCTCCTTATAAATCCACCATTACCAACATAATAAACCCAACTGTCAATCACTGGTTAATAACACAGTTGTTACCATTTATCGCCCACGCCAAGATTTGATTTAATCAGAGTCAAAAGAATATCGACCTTATGCTGAAGGACTGACGTGCCAAGGCTTGGTGCGAAGCTGAGTTGCCTTTTATGATCGAGGAATGTGGTCTTTCTGATATGGATTGCGACGGAGATGTTTAGGTTAGCACCGGAGTCTAGTAAATAAAGAAGACAGATAACCCTTGTACAACGCCGCGTTAGTTATCTGCATATGTAAACTGCTACCTACCTACTTATAATATCCAAACGTAAAATTGGACTTGACTGACCGCAGTTATAATCACAAAAGTAGATTCAGTGGCAAGGCCCCAGGCCCTCTTATAACCCGTCGCAGTTGAATGATCACCGCGATCCTGCGCCGCCCCTTTAAAGGCGGAGTAAGTAAGTAAGTGGCACTGGCGGAGGTGGCACTCTTTGGGTTTTTAGACGACAGTAGGATCCTCGTCCTTTATTCCGTCATACCCGTCTCGCTCCCCTCGAGACGGGATGCGTGAAGGCATTTTCCCAACGTAAAAAAAAGGCCCTGTTGTAACTACTAGGCTCCCCTTTGTCAGCACCCATCACATAGATTGCTGTCGCTAATATCTTGCCGCCCTAGGGCGGGCCTAGGCCCGGGCCTACTGGGCCTAAGGGGCCCACTGACTATCAGTCCGCCGGACGAGTTATTTTGTTCTAACTGACAGGCCGACATCGTCCGGCGGACTGATACTACTGATAGTCAGTGGGCTCCTTTAGGGCACATCCGCCACCAAGTAGATTTAAAGCGTAAATAAATCATTTCAAGACCTTTTAAAAGGATTAACAATCTTAAAACCAGATGGCGCCATTAAATAAAATATATATCTAAAATACTTTTGTGCATATGACAGCGGCCAATAAAGCCGTATTTTAGGTTTAGAAATTTATGACTAAGCCAGTGGGTGACAGATTTTATACGTAAAGCTAAAATGAAAAAGTAGAAAAACCCATGAGAACGCAGTGTTGTATAGAAGTTGTTTCGTCTTCAATATTTACTAGTCTCCGGTAAGCACCAACAATTTACTGACTATTGATATACCTTAACATCTTAGTAATAAGGCTTACGATGATGGTGATGAACAGTGCGAGTGTTGACTATTTTGGAGCAGTTTAGATGTCTACAGGTGTTATGGTCAAGCTGAAATGTCAAAAGAACAAGGTCAAAATGTTTTTGACAGTCTTTGTTGTTTTGACCTTTTCGTTTTGAGAATAAAACTTGACCTGGATCTGATAAGAGAATAAGAGCGTGTGCAGATCATAATGGACACTTGGCCCGTTTAGACACTTCTGCTGCTGAATGTGTGTGTCTAACATTGATGATGATGATGAATCATTTATCTTTTACGAGTAGGAGACCTAGCCGCAATATGAACAATCGTACATCGACAGAGACGCCAAACGTACCCAAAGAAATAGTTATTTGTGCAACAAGAGAGGAAAGCTGAGCGTAACGAGGGACTCAAAAACACGAGATGTAAAATAACTTTGCTCTCGTGTTGCACACATAATTTTTCACCTCAGTAGTGAGAACACATTAAAGGTTAAAATGCATTTCGATTTACACAGAATAATACAAAAAAAGTATGAAGTGGCAGTTCATGGCCTTCACTTAATTAAAAAGCTACTTTGTTTCACTCCCTGGAGTGAGGAAAGTTGCACTTTCTTCACTCGCTGGAGTGGGGAAAGTCGCACTTTCCTCACTTCAGGGAGTGACGAACGTAGGCTTGTTTGAGCTGCTGAGGTGTAAATAATTTATCGGGATGAAATTATACTAGTTTGTAATGCGGAAATATGATTTTAAAATTATAATTATTTGCCTGAGTGGGTTTCAGCTTGTGGCAATTTTGCTTTGAGTGGCAGAAGTGGGATCTCATTTCAGACTGATTTTAATAGATTTAAATTATATACTTATTGACCGAGCAAGGGCGAAGTGTCTCCATTTCAAGTTGGGTAAAAATACTTTCTTCCTTATATAATATGTGGTATTATTCCTTCCTTATATAGTATTCTCGTGAATTATACATACCTGTTTGTCTATTTCATGTTCGTCATTTTTTTAAATGGCAAAGCCATGGGAAACCTTTACTGTGATAAACGAAACTGTTTACTCCCAGAGAAGTTTGGAAAATTAATGATAATGATTATCTACTCCTATCACTGTCACAAACCAAATATAATGACATGCGCTGCTGTGTGTACTGGCTTAGATTTCGAAGAAGAAATTGCATCTGTTTCTATATAATTTTATAAAAATCTTAAGTAAATTTACATTATTAAATATTTTTTTCATTGGTGGCCCATTTTTTTTCTTCCATTACCCAACTATCGATATCGATAAAAAAAACTAACTCTAGCAAGCTTGCGACAGTCTTTGGTTTGCCGCGAAAATTCCGGATTCTCCTAAAGTTTAAATTCGATCTCAAAAAAGTATTTATTATAAAGTTATATTTTCTTATACAACCATAAACACGACGTAAACAAACTCGGAAAAGGAAGTTAAGCTAAGGTACGATTAAGGTAAAAAGCCATATTAGAACCAAGTAAGGCGATCCAGGAAGCATAGACAAATTATTCTATGATAGACTGTCTATGGCATGGAGGTATTTGTCTATGTGTATAATAGTTTTTTAATTGGATATGTTTTATAAGGCGTGTCATGGGCAATTAGTGTTTATGAAGGTGACTGTATAAAATTCTGTCTTTAATAGTTTGTCAAAGGACTGTCTTATTTCAAACATAGACAGAAAGAATCATACTATCTTTATCTTACACTAGTACTAGCACCCGAAAGAAAAGGATAAGTATAGTTTTTTTTGTTCTTATTTACTGCCAATTTAGTTTGACCAACTATAGATTTACTGATTGTCTCGCAATGTAGGGTATGGAGTTTCGTTTTTACAGCATTTATTTGTATGGCGACTTTATCAATGAATTTATCCATATTTTCTCCATGCAATTTACCAGCTCACTGTACATGCATTAATATACATAATAGCACTGATGACATTGCCACACTTTGTCATTGCAAATAATATGCCCAGTTAGATTGGGCCGATTATAATAATTTTGGACCGTCAGTTTATCATTGTTTGAACTGCAATTTACCATTTCAAAATATTCGCACATACGAGTAGCCCATAGAAACCTATCGCGGTTGGCAACTGCATTCAAAATATACCTACATGTATTCAATTACCTAGTACAGTACCACACAACACTACCGGACAATTACACGCAACGGCGCACGCGCCGATGCGCCGGAGTTGCGAAAATGTTGACGCGGCATAGGAGGCCGCGGGCGAGGAAGCGATATATTTATTTATTAATCCCTTGAAAGCCACCCCTATCGTATGCGGTGCGTCATTGTGAACCTGGTCGTAATTCGGAAGGTTGATATAGAATGGCTTGTCAACATTTTTATGATTTGTATTAGTGTTAATGTAGAATAAGGTCAAGACGATGCTTGTGCGGATTACGTTAGTGTTTTGACGAAGCATGTGGCGGATTACTTTTGTGTTTGATTAGTTATGTTTGAATGAAATAAAGTATTTACTTTTTTATTGAACTGTAGCTGCGCGCGTCAGTTGACGCCTTTGGCGGTCAAAGGGTGAATTGTATATTGTATGGCTTATCAACATTTTAATTTTTTGCCAGCATAAGTAAACCGCGACGAACGTTAGAAGATAACAAAAAAAGGAAAAGCTTAGATATGTTTTTGGCACATCTAAACTCATCGGGTCCTTTTGTAGCTTCGGATTTTGTTTCTTGATTAAATTTGATTGAAACTGAGTAATTACTCATGACATGCCTATTGGCTATTGAAAATAAACTAACATAACTCATTAATAACCGTACTAAATCATTATTTTGCAAGAAACTTATGGGCATTTTCTCAAATATGCATTGGACGTATCGAAAAATCTAAAATAGTATGTTAAATGCACTATGTGTCTAAAAACTAGATGACTGTTAACTTTCACACCTAATCATAGAGAATATTCTAAAGCATTATATGCAAACGGACCTATTTCTTATTTATAAATGCTTGTCAACTCTAACAAACCGTTGCTAATCGGTTATCCATCAAAAAGACAAAAATTAACACACGCCTGTAAGAGATTGCTAAGTTTTATTATTAAAGGGGCTAGTTTTTTTATTATCAATGCATTAAAAAAATCGTCTCAATTGCAACAGCAACAAATCGCTGTATTCCTTCCTCTTGCACCACGCGCCGGAATCATTGCTACTGTGTATCGCAAGCTATGATTTAGAAGCTACGCATCAATGGAAACACATGTTTATGGAAAACTCTGTTTTGTCGGGTATGGTAATTTTACTACAGTAAGTCTTGACGACCAATCTGGCCTAGTAGGTAACCCTGCCTGCGAGGCCGATAGTCCTAGGTTCGAATCCCGGTAAGGGCATTTATTTGTGTGATGAACACAGATATTTGTTCTTGAGTCATGGATATTTTCTATGTATATAAGTATGTATTTATCTATTTTACAAAGCGACTGCCATCTGACCTGCCAACAGTGCCAACTCAAAGGGGAAACTAGGCCTTATTGAGATTAGTCCGGTTTCCCCGCGATGTTTCCCGTTATCGAAAGAATGACTGGCAAATATCAAGTGATATATATCGTACATAAGTTCCGAAAAACTCATTGATACGAGCCGGAGTTTGAACCCGCAACCTCCGGATTCAAAATCGCATGCTCTAACATTTAGACTACAAGAACTTTTTGTCAGGGTAAATGTCAGTCTAATAAATAATTCGTTATTTGTGACGTTTTCAACCAAAAGGTACCACATTGTCGCTTGTCGATAAGGTTGATTTCTGATTGAAGCTATATGGAAATAGCGCCTTACTGACAAGCGACAATAAGTACCCTTTTGGTTGATAATGGCACATTTATACACATCATTCGAAATCAAAAACATTCCGTAGGTATTAGTTTTTAGGGTTCCGTACCCAAAGGGTAAAAACGGGACCCTATCACTAAGACTCCGCTGTCCGTCTGTCCGTCTGTCACCAGGCTGTATCTCATGAACCGTGATAGCTAGACAGTTGAAATTTTCACAGATGATGTATTTCTGTTGCCGCTATAACAGCAAATACTAAAAAGTACGGAACCCTCGGTGCGCGAGTCCGACTCGCACTTGGCCGGTTTTTGTCCTTTGACTTGGACCAAACCTCATCCATTGGCATGTCCGTTTGTCCGTATGAATTCGTTTCGAGCTCTATTCAATAAACTGCATACGCAAACAATGACCCGTGTGTCATGTCAATAGGGAGTATTACTGCAATGTTATACCGCAAGAGTGCAGCACTAGTGTACATCCTAAACCATAGAGTAACTTATACATACACAGTTTACAACAATTAAACAGTTTTTTGACAAGTTTTCACTATGACATTTTTTTTTTTTTTTTTTTTTATCAAACAAGTTAAACAGCATGACAGTAAATTACCAAACCACTGCTAACTTACACAGAAAATACAAAAAGAAAAAGAAACAATATACAAATAATCACAAATTAAAATACTAACATTTAAAAATAAATAATTAACACATTTTAAACAGTTGAAGGACGTGCATCCATCTTCTCACAGAACCTCAAACATTCATCACGCACAACCACCTGTCTGCCTGCAAACAAATCACACTGAGAGGCTGATGCAAGGAGCGCATTCAAAAGGAGCAAGGAACGAACCAGAGGGGAATTCCTACGCGATACAGTACGCAAAGCCGGGACTGCCAGGAGACAACGGTCACGAGGTCTGAAATCGATTCTGGTCATTAATGCATCAAGGCGGTTTGTTTACAGGTGGCCTACCGCGAAACGCGAAAATCGAAATTTCGTTATCTGCCTCTCTATCGATCGAATACGCAAGTGATAGATAGGCAGACGGAGTTTGGACGGAGAAGAAAACAAATGAAGAGGTTTTACGCATGGTAGGAGAGAAGAGGAGTTTGTTGAGAACCATAGAAAATAGAAGAGGAAAGATGCTTGGACACCTGCTACGACACGACGAATTTATCAAGAACATAATTGAAGGGAGAGTTGAGGCAAGGAGGCGGAGGGGCAGACCAAGGAGAACATACATAGATCAAGTAAAGGAAAAACTCAACGTCGTGTCGTATCAGGCTGTCAAGGAGAAGGCAGAGGACCGACACTTATGGAAATCGCTCCACCGACAAGAGTATAACTCTTAAATATGTGATGATGATGATGAGATAAGCAGAAACCGAACTTTCGATTTTCGTGTTTCGCGATAGATCCTGTGTCTGGGCTAGTGACGCCCTCTACGCAGAGTTTTGCGTAATATTCCCTATTGCGGAACTATGGATGGTATAGAAAGGATGCCAATCTCTTATGGCAGAATTGTTGCAAAAGTGACCGCTTTCAGCTTTAAATAATAGTTCCTAATCTCTCCGGTGGCTCTAGTTAGGCTCTGGGACATGAGTATAACATGAACCATATAAGGCAATAAATAACCCGACCAAATTACGCAGGTTGTTTTTGGTAGTATTTCGGTGTATGGTGGCGCCGCCTAATTACTGTTTTTTGATGGACACTTTTCATACATAGAGATTTGGCTCCTTTATATAGTCTCCATGTGCGGAACGAAATTTTCATTTGACAATGTAATGTCATTTGTTATTGCGCAATGAAATGACAATTTTGTTGACCGAATTTTTGCTAAATTGCCAACATGTAGGTTAATCTTTTTAAGGTTTCCAATTTAATTATACTAAACATGTAGGTACCTATGTCAAAATAAATACGTTGAATTTCTTGTTCTTTTGAATGCACCAGTAGACCGAAAGGGTCAAAAAGAGTGAGAAACCAGTAATACACCTAATTATTTAACAGAAAAGACAATAATTTTTTCTAGTTTAGCAGAATATAATAATTACAGCAGTGATAATTTATGTCTTTTATATATTCTTTAAATTTAATGCAATTTGTTAGAATCTCAAATAAATTTTGCACGAAATTTACGCATTTAAAAGCTTTTTGAAATATCACTTAAATGTAGATTGCCCGAGTCTATTAAAAACCTATAAAATTAACTAATAAATGTAGTTTCATAATGTTAATTGTTATTATTTAAAGAAGAATCGATAAATATTAAATTTATGATTGCCATTTTATTCCGATATCAAAACATCCTTGTCATGGAAGTCATTAACATTATATTACAACGTAATGCTGTCTAAAATTCATTTTGTTTTCATCGCCGACATATTAATATTTTACTGCCATTTTACAACCGATGATTTTTACGATAATGACCTGATTAACATTGAATCTTCCATTTTGTAACTGTTTTAACATTTTCTGTAAAGTATATCTTATCGTTACATTTATGGGAAGCACTAAGTGAGACATTTACATCTTATTTGCATGTCTGCGAAAAATATCAATATATTTTGTGGTGCTTTTAAACTTCCTTGTAAATAGAGTCTGTTAGGAAAGAGAAGTGTCGAGGAATGTATTGGGGTCCCATACATTCCACGACACTTCTCTTTCCGAAAAGACTTTATCAAGTTTTCAGGTAAAATAATCGAATTTAAAATCCTCAAAATAGTAAGATGAGATACTAATTGTACTGGAAACAAAACAAAGAAACAATGAACTGATAGGTTACTTAAAGTGACGAAAAATGATCTAATTAAAAAAAAACATCTATAGTAAGAGAGAAGGACGGGCAAATAAAAAAAAGGACAAGTGCGAGTGGGACTCGCCCACCGAGGGTTCCGTACAAATTGAATTTCTAATATTTGTTGTTATAGCGGCAAAAGCACAAGGCGGCAAGGAGGTCCGACCCCAGATAAGCTGGGATAAGGGCAGGAAGAAGAAGAAGAGCGGCAAAAGAAATACGTATCATGGTTCATGAGATACAGCCTGGTGATGGTGATAGACAGACGGACAGTGGAGTTTTAGTAATTTTAGGGTCCCGTTTTTACCCTTTGGGTACGGAACCCTAAAAAAGTTAAAGAGGAAAAAATAAAAGAATAAACTTACCAGTATATTCAGCGTCATCATACGAATTCTGGCTGTGCATGGAATATCGATTCGTCGTTTTAGTCGAAGGCGATCCCTGCGTCGACCCAGCCACCACTCCCAAACTCCTATACCCCTCATCCGACACCTCAGACCCATTATCAGACGCGCTCTCAGCCGCTGGCGCTGGAGATACTGGTCTTGGACTCTTATTTCTTACAGCATGAGGCGTTGGTACCAAATGATTAGATACTACAATCTTTGTTCTCCGATCTGGTGAGGAGGATTTTCGACCAGGGCTATTCGCGCGTGGAGTTAAGTGTTTTCTGCTTGGTGATGCAGCTCTTTCTAATTCTCCTAAGTAAGGTAAGCTTGTTGGAGCATCAAGTCTGTTGTTACTCTGATAGTGTGCTCTGGAGTCATCGTTGTAGAATTTGGAGTACTGTAAAGATGTAGGTTCTTTCTGCTGGTAAGGATCTGGTCGTTCGTAGGTGACGGTGGCGCCGGCGAGGTCCTGCTTGGGACGGGCGAGGCGGGCCGAGAGGGAGGTGCGGTGCTGGGCGCGGCAGCGGCAGGGGTCGTGCTTGTCGAGGTAGTGGGCCAGGGTGTCCCAGCCGCCCCCCACGCGGACCATCACGTGGGAGCGGAGGATCTGTGGACAGACGGAAGTGTTTAGTATTTTGATTAGGTAAAGGTTTACTTTTTTGGTACCTATAATACCTACATCTTTCCTATGCAAATTATGACTATCATCCTTAAAAAGAAAATCGTAAAATAAGAGTGTTGATGGTGAATTTTTATTTTTTTTTGCACTTCGAAATTTTCGAACAGGTGTCATACGGTAATAAGTTCTTTAACACCATTCTGATTCCTAAGGTGTGAAAGCAGATGGTAAATTCCATTAAAATCCTATTACAGATACATAAATCTTGCTATCTAAGTATTAGGTTTTCCAGAAATTTATAAATTAACCTATTATCTTAGGTGAAATGGTAAAATCAAAGTAGATTAACTGAACCTAATAAAACATAATATTATATATATATATTGTTATCCACTCAGGACATTTAAGTAAATACAATGGGTGGGAGTCTAAAGACATTTAGGTAATACGCTTTACAAAAGTAAGATTTTTACTGCTTAAATAATAGTCCGATCCTCACTCACACCAGTCTTAAAACCTCTTCTTAGTTTCTTTTCATTAGTTTATTTATTCCATCATGATAAACTACAGACAAAATCAACACACAGATCTTGACTCGCCACTTTCAATTTACCGCATGCATCGCCGCAAAGGATGCCGCTTTAAAAAACTAGTAATCTACAAAGATAAATTACCAACTACATTGTACGTAAAAGCATTTAACCGTCGAGTTAAAAATAACCGGCCATGTGTTTAATTAATACCACATACCGGTCAGACCAAAACACGACGGTGACTCACGATCTTTACCTTTTTTGGTCAAATCAAATGCCCACAAGATATTTGCAGAAAAACGTTAGTTGTGCGACCTTTAAACGGCCAGTTGAAACTGACCTTTGGGGGGAGACCATCTGGTGATTACTCTTCAGTTTTCTGTGGGGGCTTTTTTATTTATTATCTGTATTGACCAATGTGAGGGTCTGCTTAAGTTGGTTGTCAATTGATCCATATAGAGTCGCAAGGTTGGACCTAACGAGGTCGTTTAGATAGACGAGTTTGGGAAAAGCTAGACTTCGGCGATAATAAAAGAACTTCAGACATATAGTTCGAAGGTAACTTAAAGTAAATCCGAATGCGTAATTCATCTAACTAACCATAAAACTCTTGATTCTAAATTTAAGCATGAGCAGATGAAGCGATACGATTAAGAGGCTGATAACAATTTTTATTTTTACCATTTAACCTAACTGTTTGATGCTATTCTACAATAAGAAATCGGATTTCTATTAGCTTTTATGCACATATGGATTATGAGGGTATACTTAAGGGTGAAGGAATTTACACTTTTCGTTGTTTATTAGGTATTCATTTCTAAATATTTTTTCCTGTATTTAAATGCTGTTTGCCAATTTAACTTGAAAACGAGGGACTCAAATTGGTACTTTATTGAATTTTAATTCGATTATCATCGATATGCACATAACATGCAAATTGTTAATGTATATTCAAGATCATATTATGCACCGACCAATACAATAAGAAGGTTCATTCTGTATATAAATTACGTATTTATCTACATGGAGGTCGATTTTAATTTAACAATTTGTTATGGTTTTCAACTGGTTTTGATACGACCGTGACGATTGATTGGTGATTGGCGCTTCCAAATAAGATCAAAACAGTTACAAGATATCTAATCTGAATCGGGCTCAAGTAGTTTACTCGATTTGATCTCCACAATTTATGAAGTGGTGTATTTACTTCATCAACAAATAAATGTTTATGTAGATCAAAGCGCACATATATCATCAGATTAAATCAGGAAACAAAGCACTTACATAAACAGAAACGTAAGTGGCGAGGAATGTTGTACTCGTAACTTAAGTGATACATAAATAAAACAGTAAGAACCTAATATATTATGCTTGTAATTAGAATATCAGGATACCTAACTGTTAGGATAAAGCTTAGGTATAGCGTGATGTTGCAGAAGTATTTATGTGTCTTTGGTAATCTCATACTTACTATACATAAAATAGCGAAATGTATGTAATTGAAATTGGATTTTAATGGAATTTACCATTTACTTTCACGCACGAGAAATAGCTATTGCGTAAACTTAAAATAAACTTATATTAACGACACCTATTTCTATTGAAAATGTAAAGTAAAGTATTTTTCTTTTCTGTTTTTCAAGGAAAACTTAAGTTAACTTTAGTTAAATTATATTAGAAATTGCTTGTTAAAAAAATACTTCAATATTGAAAGTATATTTAGAGGGTTCAAGAGACAAAAGTCCCAATTAAGAGATATGGGTAGGGGCTTCTAAGACAGACTGTTTATATGATTATTATTGTAACAATATTCTTGGGAAAAAATGCTTGTTTCCGTGATTTCATAGAAAATATATGAACACTGCCGTCATCTAATATCACATCTGAGTTATGTACGTTAGCTGTTTAATCAATAGCATTCGATGGCGCGTATGGATTGCTTTTACGCGACCATACGCAAGCGATGCTCATCCCTTTGCGCCGGGTGCGGGCCAGCCCCAACCCCATCCTGCGCTCTATTGCGGACAGGTTTGACTGTCCATACTTGAGGCACTGCTGTGAGATGCATGTTTCTTGCAGCCCATATTTTGTGTAACTTATTAATTATGTACTAACATTAATGATAAGAATTAATATTGTAAACTAACAAATTTTATGAGTCATGTTACTTGAAATAAATAAAGTTTATTATTATTCGAGCATTAATTCGCAAATTCATATAATATAAATAAATAAATAATAATAATACGTCTTTATTTAGAAAAACATACTCATATATTTAACATTAGGTTAAGAATTATGTTATAAAGTACGTCTTTTCAATGACTTCTACCAGTTCTACCTGAACTAGGAAAATCCTCTATCTCAGGTAGAAAAATCTAATAATAAATATTTCTAAAATATAAATTAGTAAACTCACCCTGACGAAGATCAGCAGCCTCGTATCCCCAATCCTGTACTTCCCCTCCGACACCCTCACCATCGGGAACTGCGTTGGACACGAGCACCTCTCCACCAAATCCCTCACCCTCTCATCCAAACTCCTCAAGTCATTGGTTACCAGCTGAGGCTGCGGACCAACGGGAACCAATCCCAGCGCATTATCATCCGGTCTAAGTTCTTCCCCAGCTAGTTCTCTCTCTATCTGCTTCTCCATTTGAACAAGCAGCGGAGCCGGCATTCCTAAAACCGCTCCTTTCCTCGCTACTTCCAAGAGACATAAAACTACGTGCTTTTCATTTTTTCTCAAGCATAAATCGTCAGTTTCAAAGAGAAGACACTCCAAAATCCCAAGTGCTCTCCTACACCAATCTATAAAGTTTGAAAGGTTGTCCCTTGCGAAGAAAGTGCCAGCTTTTGCGGCAGGTAGCATGTTGACTGGGGGTCTGGAGCGAAGGGCCTTGGCTAGGGTGAGGGCATCATCGGATTCTGGGGCTGGAGAGTCGAGGATCAGGCGGGCCGAGTCACGGACAGCGTTGGCGTGCTGGAACAAGAGAAAACCAATTGTTAGTTTTGATTTCTATACTTGCTAAAACAGCTATATAATGAAAACCAAGATTTTTTAAACAGGCTCTTCAAAAAGGATAATTTTATGCATTTTTAATGGGCTCTTTCTAATGAAATATCCCATTCCTAAAAATAAAATATGGATTTAAAGAAACATGAAGGTAAAAGACGTAAGGAAGGTAAGTAAAAAAACGTAAGTGTTTACGGAATAAAAGATAAGCAATCGATTATCTTGAGGAGATACCTATTTATGCGTAATTATAAAATAGTGTTCGTTTATATTCTACAAAGCAGCCATACAATTAGCAATTTCGCAGTAAAATGATTATGCATTGATCACTTTCTACCGGGAAACATGAGATATCGATAAATATCATCTGATATCTCTACTAGCACGCATCTATCTAATTCTCAATTCAAATCACCAACATGTCTTGGCCTCGAAGTACTTAACCAGTATGTGGAATCTGAGTTAAAATTTAAACTGGTTTTCAAAAGAATTTTCAATAATCAAGAATTTTCAATCATTGATCAACAGACTGGAAAGAATGTCGGCGACAAGCAATCAGCTAATAATGGAGAAAAATTGCGTTTAGTCTATTTCAATTACATTCAGTCGTAAATTCATCGATTAAGTAGTTTGCTGTGCATCAGAGCCATCAGAGGTTTGGAAGCAAAGAGCGAAAACAAGTTCATTTGTTTGAAATAGTTTTTATATTTTGTATTAAATGCAGGATCATAGTAACAATATAGCTGTGCTTTTATTTTATTTCTGTTCTAATGTTAAATTGACAATCTATTAGTGAAAGTCTTTGCTTTATCATTTTGTGTAAAATACTGTCTGTCTTATTATTTAAGAAATAAATATATCTAATCTTATCTAACACTTCAGATAGAGGCACTCGAGTACATATTATATCACTTAAACTCTTGTCTATGTATAATAAAAATCCTCATAGAATTTTTCATTTTTTGCATTTTTTCGAGAACGATTTCATATTCATATTCATATTAATTTAATCATTTCTCTGCTTTATACGGCATAACAGGATTGAACCAACCAACTACAACCAACCACCAACCAACATACAAAATTTTAGAAAAGTAACTTACAAATATTATTTAGCCTGTACGAGTGTACGTAAAAACTATCCAAGTCAATTTCCTGAACTTTAATTACATACAGCCCAAGTGGAATAGAACTTGGCACTCATAATAGATCTCAATTCTTTTGACGGCGAAGTCAAGAACGACGCATATTTTTAATGTTGATCTTGGCTCTCATTTCACATTTATGTTTTTGGTGGGATAACACGTTTTTACTGTCATAGTGATCACAGAATGTTCCAAAACTTCTTCATAAAATAAAGTATATACGAGGTTCTTACGTAGTAGTTATTAAAAATATCACCATCATTTCATAAAAGCCATGATATCGCAAAATCGCAATACGAAATGAGAATATCTCTTAAAGTAGGCAAATAAAAGCTAATCATATGGAAATGGAACTTCTTGCCCAAGTGATCAATAAAACCGTACTTAAATTAATATAACTACAAAACACGATGTCTAAATACGCTATAAACATTATTACCTTAAAATGCCACGCACGTAATGAGTACCAATGAGGTAACGTGAGCGCAGCGGCGGATTCTATGTAAAGTGCAAATGCCGCATGGTTATTACCTACATTATCATAAAGTTGTGTACCCAGTGTTTGATGTGAAATATCACATTGCGTTTGTATGTAAAGATAGGTTTATAATAAATAAGAGGAATATAATAAACATAAATTTATTTACATAAACTAATTTCTGAGGAATAAGATAAGTATGCCATTGTCATATTCCCGACAAAAAAGGTTCCTGTCGTCGAAGGGCCATCTACGAATAATGTTTACCGATCTTAGCGAGCTTAGCGATTATTAGTACTTAAGTTAAGTTAAGTCTTTACGAAATGTTCGAATGTTTTAACATTTCAGTCCACCCACGATTGCCCGACTTTTTATCATAGTCAATACTTTTTTCTCCTCTGATAAAAGAGCATAAAAATGCAGAAATAAAAAAAAAACTTTCCTTTGCAATAAAATTACTATGAAATGAAAAGATAGCTTGCAACTGACAGCTTATTTAATAGGCACCATTGTTGCCATATAAACAATTTTCAAAATAACGACGCCCGCTTAATCTCAATACTCAATATTTTATTGCAAATTCACAAAGTAATTGTACAGGTGGTAAACTTATAAGCTAGGTCTTTGTGAACCCTGTTGGGCACTGCAATATACTATAACTACAACTATAACTATAATTTACAATTCCAAGGAGAGGAGAATTTTTGATTAATTTTAACATACAATCATTTTAAGCAAATGTAAAAATAAGAATTAAAATGTCAAAAATAAACTCTTCGTGTCGAAAGTTTTGAATTGCAATGTCATTTGTCATTTATTATTCAAAACATTAAGTATTATATTAACAAGAACAAATAATCTATAGATATTATTGAATTATAATATGTCATTAAAAAATTCGCTTAGAGTGTAATATGACTTATCTAATAATAACTGTTTAATTTTATTTATACATATATTATCATTTTCTTCTTATTTAATAGAGTCCGGGAGTTTATTATATATTTTAATAGACATTACTAAAGGGCCTGATGAGCTCTAGAGCCCGATTCAGATTCAACAACATGTTACGGTTTTGATCTAATTTTGGTGTATGCGAAATGAAGCGAAATCGTGTGAGATGCACGCCAATAACCAAGACAATCGTCAAGGTCGTGTCAAAACCAGTTCAGTGTCCTACCAAGTTTGTAAATCTGAATGGGGTCCTGCTGTATATTATTCACGTGTAGATTGCATATGTATAACCTCATTAGTACCTTTGTGTGAATGTATATTACGATTGGCGCCTTAGATCTTGTAATGGACGTCATAAATATGTATTTTAATTAATATTGCAAAGCAGCACTTATCATTATAAAATGTAGAAGTAACTCAAGACGATGTGTTTTGCATTTAAATAAACTAAAACTTATCTTGAGCGTTTCTTTTTTTTTGCTATTTTTTGTGACCTTTTTTGCCACTTTGGAGTTATTTCTAGTCAGGATCATGAGCCCTTTTCATCCTTATAGGAGAAAAATGTGTCCTAAAATTTCCATACATTTTTCAAACTTTCCTTTTTGTTACCGCCATATAAAGTATATGGGGAAAAGGTAACACAATAGGAAAAAACCTTGGGTCATTTTTGTATCCCATTAGGATCGAAAGAGCTCGTGGTCCTGACTAGAAATAACACAAAAGTGGCCAAAAAGGACACATAAAAAATGGCAAAAAAAAGAAACGCTCAATTACTTCTTTAATTTATTTCTATAATTAATTTATACGTTTCTGTTACATATTGACCAAGGTACATTTCCGAAAACTTGTTTTGACTATAAAATCCCAGTTAAAACTAATTTACACCAAGGCCTTACGGAAAACTAATTTTAACTAGAGAAAACGCGTTTTTACTAAAAGGGGGTTTTTACGGTAACATATACGTTATTTAGTGTTAGCATAATTGCTTAGAAATAAATGAAAAATGGTAAAATTCATTATTTCGGGCGAGACTTCATCACTTGACCATCGCGCTGCCAACTGAGCTACCGAGACTTCGAGAGCGTTTACAGACGTTTCTGCTTGACACAAAACTAATTTAGTTTACAATTACATACATTATTTAGAACGCTGACTGTACCCATGCCCACGCGCCCACCGTTGGGCCCACATCGCGTATGAAGCCATTAATAACTGTTAAAACACTAATCCCGTCGAGATGAATCATTATGCTCATGCCCCGGGTGCGTTACTACTGTCACTCGAAGAGCTAATGCTAAATTGTAGTTTTTATATTTCATTTTTATCCATTTTAATCAGGGGTAAATTCCATGAAGAAAGACACGGAAAGTAGACTAATATTTGCAAGGGCAGGCTCTAACCAAAACGTTAAAAAAATAGTTGTCTAAATAGATAAAAATCACGAAATAATGTCTAATTTTTACTTACTGTATTTACAACTGTATTATAGTTCCCTGCATAATACAGTTGTATAATTTTAGTATCAATTAGCTGGTGATATTGCTGAAAAACCTGACCGTTATTATATTACCTTCCTTTTACACTATATATTTTCGGAGTAATTAAGCTAAAAGGTAATTATTTCTTCCGCCGCAAGTTACGCGCGGCACGCCATATATTTTTCACCTCAGCAGCTCGAACAAGCCTACTTTCGTGACTCCCTGGAGTGAGGAAAGTGCGACTTTCAGTGAAACAAAGTGGCTTTTTAATTTAGTTGTTGTTGAAGGGCATGAACTGCCAATTCATACTTTTATTACAATTATTTACTTTTTTGTTTTTTTTTGTTTCTCTGTATTATTCTGTGTAATTCGAATTACATTTTAACCTTTAATACGTTCTCACTACTGAGGTGAAAAATTATGTGTGCAACACGAGAGCAAAGTTATTTTACATCTCGTATTTTTGAGTCCCTCGCTACGCTCAAGATTCAATCTTTCGCTTTCTCGGGACTCAATATAAACACTCGCAAGAAAAACCAACTTTGATCTCTTGTTGCACAAATAACTATTGTTCCCTTCTAGTTTCCTGGCTTGACACCCCTTCAGGATTTAAGCTTGAACTCCACATACTTGTACGAGTAAGGCAGTTTTCCAACCAGCTATTTGTATTGTAACCTTTTTCTCACGCAAGCTCGGCTAATTATGTCGTCGATTGCTTCCATCTTTGGGGACCTTTTACATATC
The DNA here is from genome assembly GCF_947568885.1 of Cydia strobilella. Lineage (NCBI taxonomy): Eukaryota > Metazoa > Arthropoda > Insecta > Lepidoptera > Tortricidae > Cydia > Cydia strobilella. The sequence goes on along the minus strand of NC_086059.1, from coordinate 13,747,482 downwards.
CAAAATTAATTATTTTTTAACCATGGTGACTATACATCTTTGTTATATTGTAGTAATTATTTATGTTAATGTTATTATAATGTATTGTTTATCCAGGCATTGGCTGTTGTATTTAAATGTTGTCACTGTAAATATCTCGCTTACGAGCTTTTTACACCTTGATAATTCTAATTCAAAATTCAAAATAAGTACTTATATACCCATGCCTCATGGCCTTATGGCCTACTTACATTTCTGTAAGGCCTCAAGGGTTCTTTCACAAGTCAAAACAACATTAAATGTTGTATTGATTAAAAACTGTAATAGATGTCATATATTAAAGAAAAAGTGACGAAGCCCTCCAGTGGTTAATAAAATAATTTGATTTGTTCTCAAAACTTGTTCAAATTGTTGTATTGACTTGTTAAACATGTGGCATGGGTACATAAGTACTTATTTTGAATTTTGAATTAGAATTATCAAGGTGTAAAAAACTCGTAAGCGTGATCGAATCAATAAGGCGAGTACGAATCGAGTTCCATTAGTAACGCAGCTGCGCTTGCGACATGACACTGAGCTCGCGATCGGAACTGATCGATTAATTCATCTGCGAACGTTGGTACATATTTTTATGACTCATACTGTATTTAATACATGATTATAATGAAAGGTTGCAATACAATTTCTTTAGGAGAGTCATGGTTCATGGTAAATAGGTACAATACCATTCTGGCAGTCTGGAGGGCGTACTCTGGAGTACCAAGTGGCCGAAGACCGTCTGGATGCCCTAGGTACCGCTGGAGAGACGAAGTGCAGAAAGACCTCAGCGAACTCGGCGCCGTCGACTGGACAGAAACGGCTTTGGACAGAGTAGCATGGCGTTCTTTGGTGTCGGAGGCCAAGATCCACTTCGGGTCGTCGCGCCACAGCAGTAAGTAAGTAAACTTACATACAGACATACATGTTCTTAACCTTTTCAACAACAACACAAATAATCGGTTTCCATTGCATTTCACGATAATTTTTAACGACAGCTAGTTAGTTTCAGATTCGCAATTTACACTTAAGTGTAATGAAAAACCGGCCAAGTGCGAGACGGGCTCGCGCACGAAGGGTTCCGTACCATTACGCAAAAAAAAACACGTTTGTTGTATGGGAGCCCCGCTTAAATCATTATTTTATTCTGTTTTTTGTATTTTTGTATTTGTAAAATTTCAACTGTCTAGCGGTTCGTGAGATACACAGCCTGGTGACAGACGGACAGACAGACAGGCAGCGAAGTTTTAGTAATAGGGTCCCGTTTCTACCCTTTGGGTACGGAACCCTAAAAACGGGCCTCTTGTATTGAAACTCCTTTACGTAAACTTTATTGCAAGATTGTACAGTCGCCATCAGATATATCGGAGCGGCCGAGGTGCTCAAAAATATCTGAACACGCACCTAGCGCCTTGACAATAGAGGTGTGTTCAGATATTTGTGAGCACCTTGGCCGCTCCGATATATCTGATGGTGACTGTACAAATGACGAACATTTTGCGTAAACAAACCAAACTCAAGTGTTCATAAACGAAGTGCCTTCAAATTAGCGAAGCTATAAAGAACTTTAACGGGCAATTCATGACAGTGCCAAGTTCAGATACTGGCGCCACGGCACTGTTCGACATTGAAACAAGCGATCTCGGACGATTTCCGACTCAATATTAAATACTTACCTACAAACGTACAAAATAGTTTTATAAATATTAAGGCTTAATTTTACCCACATGAACTAATGTGAGAATGATTATTACACACTAGGCTGTACACATATATATTACCTAAAATATTGAATGATCTGCCAGAAGTTGTTTGTGCTAAATATTTAAATGGTAAACATATAAAAAAAGTCTTTAAAATGCACTTATTAAAAACTAACGACACAAGCTATGTATACTAAGAATCATACTTATGATAAGATATAGGATATAATATTGTTTTTCTTTATGTTATTCTCGAACTCCCCATCGGCACACAAACCTCCATCCTCCATAAGGTTTTGCCTACGATGGGTCTTGTAATAATCTAACAAACTGTAATTTGTTTCCTTATTCAATAAATAAAAAATATAAAAAAAATACAGATAACTCGGTGAATTTCTGCGCCTGTATCAACTACTAAATACGCACGTGTATAAACCTACTCACTTTTTTTACAATGAAATTAAAAACCTCCACGGTAGCAGATCTGTAACGATTTCTTCTCGCCAACCTATATCCTGTTTTTTTATTCCGTAGACTAAAATGACATTTCATGTGGTACTAAGAAATGTCATGTCTTACACATGAAACGTCATTTTAGTGTACGGAATAAAAAAACAGACCTTATTTCAATGTGATTTCATTTTACATTCTACTACCCAAATTATTGAATGAAGGCTATTCGCTATTACATGATTAATCTTCGATCTCAATTGGACATACGGACTTCCATGCCCTTTTGAAGATGGACAGCGTATGATCACATAACCTGTCATATGAAGGCCAAGTTCAACCATGAATTATCTCATTTGGCCATGTCTAAAATACGAGTCAAGATCACAATACCATTGTCGAATGGTCTTGTACAATTAGGTTAGCCATCTTGAATCTGAATGAATGATTTAATCTTATTTGATCATGTTCAAACAACAACACAATCAGTTCAGATCACAATAGCATTTCCGATTGTAGTCCAAGTTCACAATCAAATAAACTCTTTAATCTTATTTGGACATGTCCAAAACGCAACATCCCAATATCATTGTAGAATGAAGATCTTCACTATCTTATTGATTCGATAAATACCTCGCGCGTCCAATGATGGTCTCTATGTCAGTTCATTTTTATATTAATTTATTTAGAAATGTAATGGAAGAGATCAATCTCACACCTGAGGATGCCGAAGACCGGGCAAAGTGGAGAAGATTTAGTATGAAAGCGGACTGGCGCTAGACCGGAAAAACGATAGGTTGAAGAAGAAGATAAATGTAACATTTAGGGCCAGCGACTCCTGAGCGTCTGCAACGCAACTGCGCAGCGACACGCCCTTTTCCATAGCGCTGACTATACGTCAACGCTCAAAAGACGCTAGCGTGGGGTGGCTCTAAGTAATAAAAACCGGCCAAGTGCGAGTCGGACTCGCGTTCCAAGGGTTCCGTACATTACACAATTTAAACAAAGTATTAAAAAACCCGTAGGGGTCGGATCAAAAACTAAGTAAATAAGTCCGACTCACGCTTGACTGCACATTTCTAATAGGTTTTCCTGTGATCTATAGGTAAAGATCTATTTTTAATTTTTTTTCATAATTTTAGACCCAGTAGTTTCGGAGATAAAGGGAGGGGAATGGTCATTTTTTTGTCTATTTTCTTGAATAACTTCTAGACTGTTTATCGTAAAATTATAAAAAAAATATATGTAAGATTCTCACAATGAGCTCTTTTATTTGATATGTAATAAAATATGGTTTGAAAAACTTTATTTTTTAATTTTCTCATTTACCCCCCCAAAAGTGGCCCCATGTTTAAAATTAATTTGTTTACGTTACATGTCCGTATTTGGGTCACAAACTTACATATGTGTACCAAATTTCAACTTAATTGGTCCAGTAGTTTCGGAGAAAATAGACTGTGACAGACGGACAGACAGACAGAAGCACGAGTGATCCTATAAGGGTTCCGTTTTTTTCCTTTTCAGGTACGGAACCCTAAAAATACGGTAAAAAACATATTTATTAAATTATTTTTAAATAAAGCCTATCCAAAAGCATATGGATCAATCATTCGACGCGTGAAGTATAACAACTCTTATTCGTACATGTCCTCATAAGATAACTTTAGCATCGTCGACCGAGGGCCATGCGCCGGCGCCGATATCAAAACCGGAAGACCTTTCAAGGCCGACTCTCGCTTTCGATTGGTGTGGATCCCCGTTAGCAGCACCTGTTTGCGGACTGCGTAAGGAGGAGATTTGTTTTGTTAGGGTTCCGTACGTAAAGGGTAGGGTAAAAACCCTATTACTAAGACAGTAAGACTCCGCTGTCCGTCTATCTGTCTATCACCAGGCTGTATCTCATGAACCGTGATAGCTAGACAGTTGAAATTTTCACAGATGATGTATTTCTGTTGCCGCTATAACAACAAATACTAAAAAGTACGGAACCCTCGGTGCGCGAGTCCGACTCGCACTTGGCCGGTTTTTTTTAGATAGGTCAATGACATTTTGTACACCAACAGCAACATTAAGATAAATTCACGTATTTTTCATTACTAATTACTTGCGCGACATATTATTAGCTTTATGTTAGTATGACTTGCGACAGTTTATAGTTTAAATTCGAACAACAACAACATTTTGTATTACAATTTTTTACTTTCAGCGTTTCGGCTGTAGATTGAACTCCCTTCTAAGGTTTTCTCAAGGAAGAACCGTGTGGGTATTAATGGTACCGGTATATACTTAAAAAAACGGACAAGTGCGAGTCGGACTCGCCCACCAAGGGTTCCGTACTTTTTAGTATTTGTTATACGGCAACAGAAATACACAATCTGTGAAAATTTCAACTGTCTAGCTATCACGGTTCATGAGATACAGCCTGGTGACAAACAGAGAGACAGACGGACAGACGGACAGGCGGACAGCGGAGTCTTAGTAATAGGGTCCCGTTTTTTTTATACCCTTTGGGTACGGAACTCTAAAAAGAGTATATATGGAGTTTAAAAATGGTAGGTACCATTTATTTATACGATCAGCAAAAAATACAAACCTAACCTAAAAACTGCATTCAGCTAAGCCAATCAGAATATTTTAAAGGATTTTTTTAAGGAACGATTAAAAATATTTCTGTATAAAGTGGCCATGCACTTTTGCAGCTAGGTGTAACGTCTACACGTTTTGAGAGAGAGAGTGAGTGTGTGATAATCAAACATGGCTCGTATATTTAGGCTACAAAGCTTCTATAATGACTTAAGGCCGTTCCATCGGTTTGCCGCTGTCTTTGTCACATTTCGCAAGAAAGAACGGGAAAGAACATACGCGCCAAGTGTCAATTTTGATCGAATTTTGTCGGTTTTTATTTATTTTAAAAACGTTACCTTACAATATCAAAATTCTAAAGCTATGAAATTACTAATTATGTTAAGATTGTTTTTTCTTCTTTTTTTGTTTATAGTATCACATAATAAATAACCGAGTAAAGTAGGATTAAAAGTCCGAGTTAGAGGTTACTTTGGGAATTAATTGTATCGAGCGAAGTGTCATAATTCGTGTATCGGAAGCTATGTTGTTAAAGATAGTATAGTCAAGAACTACATATATTTTTTCCACGTCTACGAATATCAACGCCTCTTAGAAAAACATGATCATATAAGGAGATTTTTCGCCTTCTGGCTCAGGGAACCGCCTTAATCACTGATGTGATTCATAATTATCTTAACCTATTGTAAAGCTAAATTAAACAATAAGCTCGGAAACTCAAAACGATTGTTATCGTAATTTTTATAAAGCTATATTCTTAAAAATTTCTAAACTGTTAAAACTAGATTTCTGGAGCACTGGGTCACTATTATGTGTTTATTCTCAGCATACAATGTTTGTGGATGACGAATCAATGAGAATCCGCCATAGTATGGTAGATTTGGACCACGCTACATGACAAGTGCTAAGTTAAGTACCGGTAAAATGGGGTGGGTACTTATTATCGGTTGTCAATAAGGCGCTATTTACATATAGCTTCGATTTGAAATCAACCTTATCGACAAGCGACAATGTGGTACCTTTTGGTTGAAAACGTCACATATAATTATTATGTCTTAAAAGTGAAATTTAAAATCGCCCCTGCATTTGACTTGGCTGGTAGTCGCTAGTCAGATCATGAAATGGCGGCGTTTCATGATATGCCTAGGAATATCACGATTAATTCCAAGTTTGTGCAAAGTTAGCATGGAGAGTTAATGTAATTACAGCAAATAAAAAAAATAGGGTTCTAATTGTTGTATATAGTTTAGTTATCGAGTTAAGTAGCTTTGACTCATAAGCTCATGACCTAATAAAAGAGGGCGTGGAAAATATATCCATACTTCCATACTATCCATACTAATATTATAAATGCGAAAGTCTGTCTGTCTGTCTGTCTGTCTGTGTGTGTGTTCCCTCTTCACGCTTAAACCGCTGAACCGATTTAGATGAAATTTGGCATAGAGATAGGTTGGTCCTTGAGAAGGACATAGGATAGTTTTTATCCCGAAAATCATCCCTTAAGAAAGTAAAAAGCGGGGTGGAATTGAGATAATTAACGAAGTGCCTGCTAATTTGTGTGCATAATATGCTCAAATTTAGATTGCTATGAGAATTTTTCCAGGCGCTATACTTACTGCTTACTGCTGTTACTAAGTCCGCGCAGACGAAGTCGCGGGCAAAAGCTAGTATTATATAATTATAGATCAGATTCAGCTTAACAGAATATAATCGCCATAAACAGCCCAGTACAGTGATCAATAACTATTACAGTATTTATAATCGATTGTCAAACGGCAAGGCTATTCGCACTGACATTACAAATGATAACATCTTTATCAATGATCTAAAATTAGTAATAACAGTGATTAATGAAGTTATATCAATGGTGGCGCAGGCGGAAATTAATTTGCAATAGCAAATCATTTTATCTGTAATTTTGAAGGATATCTGACAATCGCAAAGGTTTAACGGATATATTTATTAGTTCTTGACCTACCTGTAGGTTTAGGTACTTACATCTAAAAAATGTAATAAATAAACACTACTTTTTCGGAATTAACGGGGAGTGCTCCAAGGAATCAATCCCTGCCGCTTCGTTACTTATTTAGATAGTTGGCAGTCCTCAACTGAGCGTTTCTCCAGAGACTTTCTAACTCATACAGCTAATATAAACTTTGGGTGGGGAATAAACTATCACCCGCGGTATTTTTAGATCGATACGACCTTCAAACCTTCAAGGCAAAAACGTACGAGTACGCTCTTGTCTTAAAGGCTGACAATGCACTTGCAACCCGTCTGATGTTACCGGTGTCCATGGGTAACGGTAATCGCTTACTATCAGGCAATTCGTCTGCTCGTTTGCCTTGTATATCATAAAAAAACAACACTTGATGCAAAGGCTCTTCCATTTTTACACTAGTATAAAATAATTACAATTAACAATCTCCGTCTGCCCCTTAGAAGGGCCGAAGGCCTCAGCCTTTAAATAAAGCTCTTAGATGCAATAGCATGAAAACATACCACTTTTAGGGAAACCTCACACTTGATGCACCTGCTCCTCCACTTTCACACTAGTAGAATATGAATGAAGTAGAGTAGAATGGTAGGAGTAGAATGGTCATACAAAGCATATTTCCCCAACCACCATAATATTGCGTAAAAAAAAACCTAACGGACAACCTGATCCGAGGGCTAGATGTAGACAAAACGTATGGACCTAATGTACCGCATATTTGTTTCACGAATTTCATATCGGTGCCAAGGGAAAAATTGTTCATATGACCATCTTCATCATCTTTGACATTCGGGATCGCAACCCCAAAATCACCTTGTTACTACAATTGACAATTTCACAGTAAAGTTAGAATGGCCACGTGACGGGAAGCTCCGTGTGCCCCATATAAGGGCAGGAGCCGACCGGCCTCGGCGCGCGCGCAAGGCCGCAGGGTGACTGACTCACGCGCAACTAAGTAGACGGGCGTAAGTGAGATTTTATATCACTTCGATCAAGCATACAGCCTGAATGGTAAGCGATCACCGTAGGCCCAGTGGTCAGCAAAGCGGGGTCCCTTTGAAGGTACGATTGCGGCTCTTTAAGCCTCCCAAAACATTAATTCTTAAGTCCCCAGCAAGCTCGGTTCTCCATACAAACGTAGTTACTTACGCTCTCATTATAAAACGACTAGCTAGATTGCTCTGAAACGTTGTACTTTCTATTGGATAAGGTATATATAGCTTCAGATACAATAGGTAGTTAAAAAATACAGCGAATTTAAATTTTTCATACAAAACTTGTTTTTGCTCTATTTAGTTTGTTATATAAACTGGAGCTATAAAAACTAATTACAGGACTAGATGTACCTCATGTCATTGTATGTGCAAAGTTTCATTACAATCCAACACGTAGTTTAAAGGGACCCACTGACTATCAGTCCGCCGGACGATATCGGCCTGTCAGTTGTTCGGAACTGTCAAATTTTTGTTCTAACTGACAGGCCGATATCGTCCGGCGGACTGATAGTCAGTGGGCCCCTTTAAACTGCGAACGAAACTCCGATTGTATAGGAAGGTGAAATTCGGCCGAGCTTGCTAGAGACTCTTTAGTTCTTAGACCACTGAAAACAACATTAGCGGCTCTTTGAGATGCCTAAAACTGATTTGACATTTGGCTCTTCTTCTCAAAAGTTTAACGGCCCCTATCGCATATTAACGCCAGGGGGTGTCAAGTGACAATCATTGATGGAAACCCCAATCGAAACTTAAATAACGTATGGAAGTGATCACGTTTTTTCTTGCATCCCGATACATTTCTTTTCGATCGGCGTCATTTCGGCTAGGCCCCCAGGGGTGTTACATGCATTGCTTGTCCTTTAAAATCCCTGTAGTCCCTGAAGAAAACCTCGGCAGGGAGTTCATTTCACAGTGGGAACGCCCATGTGAGGAAATTCCTCTAAAACCGCACAGTTCGCGCGACTTATTATATATTTGCATTATTATGTATGTATGTATGTATGTATGTATGTATGTATAAACTCTTTATTGTACAAAGACATAGAACACAAATATGGCACAGAAATAGGCAGTACAAAGGCGAACTTATCCCTTTAAGGGATTTCTTCCAGTTAACCTTTGAGTAGATGAGAATTGATGAAGAACGGTAGACAAATATAGCACTGCGTACAATAGACTAGAGGAAAGTCAATAAATTTATAAAAGAGGGCGAAAATAAATAAAATAAGATAAAAAATTGAAGTAACAGTATAACAAATATATATAATACCTACGTTTTATATAATAAATATACATCCATAGTCACAAACAGTTAATTCTGGTCCGATAGCCACAGTTTCCTTAACTGCCCCTTAAGCGATGCAACGGACCGCGATTTCCTTAAGGAGGGAGACAACTCATTCCAAAGCTGAACCGCTCGTACCGCAAAAGATTTACCATACGCACTAGATTTGTGATGATGGCGTTACATTTATTAATACCCTTTTCAGGACTAAGAAAAACTTTTCTCACTGGATCCATTTTGGATCTATCGACTGGATCTATAGATAATGATTGTTACATTCGCATTATTATGGCGTTGAATACTCGTTTAAATTGCGTGTTGTAAAGTCATGTTGGATAATCATTGTTCAAGCTATGTACAGTCGCCATCAGATATATCGGAGCGGCCGAGGTGCTCACAAATATCTGAACACTTGTCAAGGCGTTATGTGCGTGTTCAGATATGTGTGTGCTCCGATATATCTGATGGTGACTGTACGTATTGAAGAAACTGAATCAAATAAAATGTAGGTATTTGACAGTTTTACGGCATTAGATATCGTAATTAAAATAAAACCGGCCAAGTGCGAGTCGGACTCGCGCACGAAGGGTTCCGTACCATTATGCCATAAACGGCAAAAAAAAACACGTTTGTTGTATGGGAGCCCACTTAAATATTAATTTTATTCTGTTTTTAGTTGTTGTTGTTATAGCGGCAACAGAAATACACCATCTGTGAAAATTTCAACTGTCTAGCTATCACGGTTCATGAGATATAGCCTGGTGACAGACGAACAGACAGATGGACAAACGGACAGACGGACAGCGGAGTCTTAGTAATAGGGTCCCGTTTTTACCCTTTGGGTACGGAACCCTAAAAATTGCCTTATGTCTGTTGATGTATTTTGGTTTTTATAACCTTTTTGTTTTGAATGGACATTCACACTCAGAGCAGATTTATTACCAAGATATCCTTAAAAGGGTGTAATACGGAAGAAAAAAGCTTTTAATGTTAATTTGCCGATGGTACTGTTACATATTCAGGTTTTGACTGTTTTGATGGAGTATGATTGTCGTGAAAGATGAATATGCCATCCATCATTGAAAAAAGTGGCAAGTACAGTCATATTTCATTTATTAAGAGTCATCATGTGGACACTGCATATTTACATAGTTAATACAGTGGAACCTCGATAACTCGAACTTCGATAAGGCAAAATCTTCCTTAACACGAAAAAAAATGCTATTCTCTTAAAAGCTCAAAACCTCCATAATCCGAAATGTTTAACCTCATTAAGACGAAGTAACCAACGATCCTCAACTGTGTTTCACCAGAAACCCTCAAACTAATACGAACTTCAAATCTTCAAGAAGAGCGTACTCCCATCTTAAATACCTCCATTTACATACCCTCTGTTCGTGCAGGCGTACATGGGCTAACTGTTTATCGGGCGATTCATCGCTCGTATGCTTTCTATATTATAATAAAAAGTAACGCTTGATTCAATTAATTATTTCACTTCTATTTGCAAAATAGAAAATCACCGTGTTTGCTCATTAAAAAGGTACTCGCGGATGTTTTTGACAATCCGCCGCTAGCTACTACTTTAATGAGTGACTTTTCTCACGTAGTTTTAACGGTCCGTTTAATTAGTACGTAATCGATCACGCTTGACAAGTCAATCTGTACATTAGCAGGAAGAGAAACTGACATCTGACACACAGTCAGAATAAGCAGTTCATCTTCCTGAGTCAACTAGGTAGCCAAAACCCGACCGTTTACGTGCGGATTTAGGTGCAGAAAAATATGTGTCCGATTAATATTAAATTCAAATTCAAAATATATTTATTTAAAAAATTAAGCATTCCAAGAGATCCCCACACTAGGCTCAGCCTGATAGGATAGATTCAATTAAAGGCTAGATATATTTTGTCGCATGGATTCCCAATAGTTAGGGCAAAATAGCAGCTACCCAATAGTTTAGCAGAAGAATTATTTCAACTTATGTGTGCCCAATTTCATCTGAATTTTATAATGTAAATATGTACGTGTGATAAATATAAAAAAAAATAACTGTTTATTTCTATAAAAAAGCACATATAATATTAAACTTAACTTTTAATCTTAAATTAAAAAGATTTTTTGAGTTAAGGAGTCTTATCTTATATTCAATATTTATACATATAATTTTTAAGCGATTTTTTTTTATAAGCGAAAGCCTGAAATGATTTTTTTTATAAGTACGGGGAATTGGCGGTTTTTAACCTCATTCAGTTATACAACGAGGTTTTAAATAAAAACTTAATGTTAACATACTCATCATCTTCCTCGCGTTGTCCCGGCATTTTGCCACGGCTCCATGGGAGCCTGGGGTCCGCTTGGCAACTAATCCCAAGAATTGGCGTAGGCACTAGTTTTTACGAAAGCGACTGCCATCTGACCGTCCAACCCAGAGGGGTAACTAGGCCTTGTCGGGATTAGTCCGGTTTCCTCACGATGTTTTCCTTCACCGGAAAGAGACTGGTAAATATCAAATGATATTTCGTACATAAGTTCCGAAAAACTCATCGGTACGAGCCGAGGTTTGAACCCGCGACCTCCGGATTGCAAGTCGCACGCTCTTACCGCTAGGCCACCAGCGCTCTAACTTAATGTTAACATACTGTCAGTAATATTTTACATGTTGTTATTTCATTCTAATCGATAACAGGAAATTATGACAGATCTAGTGTTTGAATTACTTTTCTATTTGTAGCACGTTGTTTATGTTAATTATAAAACTTAATTGAACGCCTCTATTTCTTTTAATTTAAAGTACTTCTTATTAAAAAGTGATTCCTTTCTTTCTCTTTGAGTGGTGGAGACATCGCATAACAACCAATGATTCAATTAGATCCAAATATTTTAGTTTTACTAAGTTTTAGTTTGATTTATGCTTAGTTATCTTATTTTGTTACAGTACTAGACTTATATTGACCGGGATATAGACCGTGATTACCTTTTGTATTGTTTATGAGCTCCCCCGTCACCCCTCACCCGTAAACAAGATGCATATAACTGCGTCGAAATATCGGGAGCTCATAAACAATACAAAAGGTAATCACGGTCTATATCCCGGTCAATATAAGTCTAGTGAAACTAACCGTGAATCACTCAAGACTCTTATTTCTTAAAGTAACTTTTTGATTCACACAAATTATTAAAATGGTCACACTAAGAGTTTTGAATGATTCACGGTTAGTTTCACTAGACTTATATTGACCGGGATATAAAGTGAACGCAGCCGACGCGCAAGAATGAGGGTAGACAGAGCGCTGTCTACACAACTTTGACACCCTTTCGCTATCTTCAGTCACCCGTGAACATGATGCATGTAACTGCGTCGAAATATCGAGAGCTCACAAATAATACAAAAGGTAATCACGGTCTATATCCCGGTCAATATAAGTCTAGTGGTCACACTAAGGTCGCTACACGACTTTAAGGCCGACACAACATTACCCTAAAAGTTCACTCTATAACCGGAACAGATCAAAACTCACCTTGTAATCATGCCATATTGAACCTTACCCACTTGTAATAAGTACCTCATTAGATATGGTTTAACAATATGATATAATGACGCGTCCGGGTTTGAACCTTAACCTTGACCGTTCTGCTTCTGCTTTGCAGCCTTATGGGGTAGAGGGAGGTCTTTTCGATACCTAATATTTTAGATGTTTAGTTCATGGGTCTTGTATGCCAAATTAGGGTGTTACCACACCAATCGACGACCCAGATCCTGGCGAATTTATTTTCTACATAATTATTTTTAATTTATTATGAAACTGCTGACATACGATTGTAATTTAATAATTTTGAATGCAATTTTGATTGTCACTGTTATTTTACATATTCAATTATTCATAATGTAAAAAATCGGACAATCACAATATAATTCCTAAGAATTTACCATGTGTAATTTGAAGTGCAATTGTATATTGTGAGATAAATAAACCATATTAAATCATATCATATATTATATATCATGGAACATGGAATTGTTTCGAAAAAAAGTCAAAATAAAGCGTTTTACTCCTATTATTACAAGTTGGAACAAAAAGCCGATGCTGACAGGGTGATAGCTCAAAACAGCCCTGAATTTGAAATTACATATTTATGTCTTTTCTAAGACAAGCATTATCCATACATATAGGTACAGTAACGGACTTTAATTGATGAGCCATTTAGGGTTTACTTTAAATTGGACATTTCATAACGAACCTTAGATGGGTCAACAATTCAAGTCTGTGACCGTACATAACCATACATGTACATATAAAAGGTCAGAATAATTCACCAGCTTCAAAGTTTAAACATAAATGCTTCAAATTCATAGAATTCAACATTCCACATGACCCCACTTTACCTCGAAACACATAACCCCCTAGTTGCGCTGCAGTCGAGTAAAAGCAACATGATTGAGCTAACAGAGCGGCGCCCGCGCATCCGCTGTCGCTAGTGTAGATTGAATAAATGGATAGATGGGTTTTTTTTGTTTTTTTTTTTAATAAGACTTAGCTATACGATTTGATAAGTTTAAAAGGCTTATTCTGGGCGGAATAGAGGCAAAATACCCATTTAGGACAAAACAAAATGGAATTTCAGTAAATCAGGGGAAGATTTTTGAGGACACACATACGGTGAAAGTGCGCATAGAGTACTCTATGTATGAACCAAATTTTATCGGTAACAGACGGACATAAACCGACAACAAAATAAGAACAACGGCTCTGACGTATTTTTAACGTGGTATATCTTGTTCTTAGGAGCAGTATGGCATCTACATATCTAACCTCCTGAGACCCCCGGTACAAATGTTTGTACATAGTTCACAATGATATATCATAGCTACAAGACAGATGAGCGGTTGCGATAAGATAGTTGAGATACTTCATTTAGATCACAGAAGAGACAGGTATCTTTTGAAATTAGGTAAGAGCAGTCTGAGATTACTGACAGGTATTATTACAGGTCATAACACCCTCAACAGACATCTTAAGATAATGGATATCAGTAGAGACGCCTCCTGCCCACATTGTGGCAAGGAGGAGACTAGCTTTCACTTACTAGCAGAGTGCATTATGTATGCGGCAACGCGATATAATACATTCGGTAGAGACACACTGAAAGAGAACGAACTAAAGGATGTCGAACTTAAAGATGTCCTTCTGTTCTGCAGGAAAACAAGAAGATTTTAGGAGAACAGTGAGGGAATGCCGCCGGGACAGTAACCTGCAGCTTCAACTTCAGGGAACTGGGCTGAATGAACGCGACACGTGATCGACAGCCCGCCTGCTTCCGGCCGGCTGTCGATCACGTGTCGCTGTGTGTTTATCCCGTGTGTTTATCCCTACACTACATCTACATCTACATCTACTTCATTTAGTTACAAAGACGTTTTGAGAAGAGGTACTTCAAATTTTGGGTAAGTAAATAAAAAAAGGTATAGCTATTATCGTCGTGTAGGTAATTATATAAAAACATAATCTCAATGTCTATGTTTGCGGGTATATAAATCGTAACTATTATTTACTGTGTTTTAAATTATCTTGCCTAAGGTTTTTGGACTATTAAGTATGTAATGTAACTAGAAGAAGTGTACGTGTCTGTGTTGTAAAATAGTTGGGTCAAATAATTAAAGGTTACTCGTACCTAATCTAAACCATGAAATACATCTAAGTGGACAATCTTAAGGATTATAATTACGCCATTGTCTCAGGGGTGACGACCTCCATATCGGAGTCATGACACGGCTCGGAATTATGGGAAAATGGTCTGATTTGGAAAATTGGTTATTGTTTACTTAAAGTAGGGATTTAGAGAAAATCGCTAACAGATAGAATATATACTTAGATAGAATAATTTTTAATAGTACACCTCAGTAAAAAATACAGATTAAAGAAAAACAATTGATTAATGATAGAGGCAGAGAACAATAAGAAGAATATGAGATGATAAAAAAAAACTGCATAGCTGGGATTGGTTTGTTCCTAAAGCTAAAGGTCGAAATCGTTATCATGTTGAAGATTTGTTTGTCTTCTGTTTAACTTGCTTTTAATATATTTTTTTTTTTAACTAGGTATTAAAATAAGACTTTAATTTAATAGATAAGTCCGTAAAATTTAAAGGAAATATCTTTACACTATTTAATGTTAAAAATATTTTGTGCTCGTTAAAAGAGAAGAAATGTTGCGAGTTATTTCCAACAGTATATGTACATTTTGGACTTAATAAGAGCAAAAAAAAAATTAAAAAAAAAAACAAGGCAAACCGTTTACAATTCCGCACTCTGGTCAAAAGAAATATCAAGAAAAAAAATTAAAAACATCAAAAAGTGTGCGATGGCCGGGAATCGAACCCGGATCAACTGCTTGGAAGGCAACTATGCTGACCATTACACCACCATCGCAGCTGAGCGGAGGAGCGAAATACATAATCAGCTGACGCCGGAAGTCATCGACTTATTCTAATCGTGACGGCAAGTGACGGTGTGAAATAAATTGATAAAGAAATCGTTGAAAATGCACATCATTGGAATTAATGAAAGTTTTGACTTGACAACATAATAATTCATTAAGTACATCAGATAGGTACTAACCGATTGCTAAATAAAACTAAGAATATTATATTCTCGACGTCCTCTAGACGTCTTAAAAATCTCACTTTCGAACAGCGCAGAGCATAAACTGCTTTTTACAAGCTTTTTATTAACTTGCAATGTATATACCTATGTAAGTATGTATGTAATATGTGGTATTTTCTATAAAAAGGGACCTTATTGTCGATGGCGCTTACGCCATTATTAACGATGCTCCGATATAAATACAATGCCGCGCGATGCTGTGCGGCGTAAACGCCGTCGACAATAAGGTCCTTTTTCATAGAAAATGCCCCATATGTATGTTAACATGTTTGTAAGGGTCAAATCTTGCAAGTTAAATTTGACCCTCTTCCCGACTTCCAATGAAGCTGAAATTTGCATACACATGTAAGTCAGGTGACAATGCAATATTGTGGTACCATCGAGCTGATCTGATGATGTAGACAGGAGGTGGCCATAGGAACCATGTGATAAAACAGTGAAACCTAATTGTTTTGTGGGTTTTTAGAATTATCTTGATGAGTATTAGTTGCCTGTGGAAAGAAAAGTACAGTCAGCGATAAAAGCTTGTACAAAAAAGTAACTTTTTTTTTTGCTTGCCGATTAGCGGTATCTTAATGGAAAGCTAATAATAATATGTATCTGAACTTCTTTATCAGAAAATTTCATTTACAAACTAATTTGTCTTTAGGATACTTCCATATAATAAAGCCATAAAGGCCAGCATAGTTTATGTGGGTTTCTGCCTATGTAAGTATAGGTATTCAATGTTTGTGTGTAAGTACAAACAATTTCACTTTTTTACCAAAAACTCCTCCAGTACACTGAAACACCCAATTCGCCGAAATCATCAAAAACCTACGCCAAGTTATAGCTTATCATCAAAATGATCACCAGAAAACACGCACGCAGATAACAGATATCCAACTTTACTACTCTTTTATATTATACTAGCTTGTGCCCGCGACTTCGTCTGCGTGGAATTAGTAATTTGGGTACCTTAATTCTTAAACAAATCTGCTTTTTAATCCATCCTATTTTCACCCCCAAATTGGTCCACACTATACATTTCCACCCCATTTTTTACACCCTTAAGAGATGATTTCGGGGATAAAAATTATTCTATATCCTTTCCCACAGCTCAATCTATCCCCATACCAAGTTTCATCTAAATCGGTTCAGCAGTTATTGATTCCCCATACAAATTTCCACCCCCCTTTTCACCCCGTTGAGGGGTGAGTTCTGGGATAAAAAGTATCCTATGTCCTTCCCCGGGTGTCAAACTAATTTCAACTAAATCTGTTTAGCGGTTTAAGCGTTAAGAGGTAACACACTGCAGACAGACAGACCGACAGACTTTCGCATTTATAATATTAATATATAGTATATTTAGGGTATTATTTGATGCATCTTTTCTACGTATCTCCAGGTCTTGGTTTACCTTACCGTACTTTATTCCTTTCTATATATTCATAGTAGGAATATAATATAACTTAATTAAGCACAAAAGCATATCGCGAATCTGGCAAACCCTTAACAGTAAACAAGACATTTATATGGAATAATTATTAAGTTGTTTATGTTTGTTCGTAGTTTATTAACCGACTTCGTAAAAGGAGAAGAAGGTAGGCTGTAATGAGCAAACGGACATGTGACCTTAAGTTGGCTGTGAGAACGGTGGACTAATAAGTGAAATATTGTTTTTAAGTACAGTCAAGGGCATAAATATATATACATTCCCAAAGTTTCAAAAATATGTGTACGCTCTTACACCTTAGATAGACAATAAAGTCGTGTAACAAAACTTCCGTGAGACACAGACATATTAATTATATTAATAACGGGTCACTCACGTCACGTATTTTAATTCGAAAAACGCTCGACATGTTTCACTCCGTACCGAGGAGTGTCATCAGGAGCTTGCGTTGACGGTGACGGACGGCGTGAGTGACCCGTGATTAATATATTTAATAAAGTTGTGTTCACATATTTTTGAGCCATTTGTCTGGATCGGTATTTTTGCCTTCGACTGTACATAGCTAGTCATCGGATAAGACTATGCATCAAAAGTATATACCATTTATAAATTGTATATACAGATGTCAATCACAATGAAAAAATCAACGATGATCAAACTCTGGTCAATGGGTGGAATTCGAACCCACACCTTTGATTGCCAGTCCAACGCGTTACCAATTCTGCTACGGGAATTTAGCCACTGAAACTGTGACCTGTGTGTGTGTGTGTGTGTGTGTGTGTGAGTGTGTGTGTGTACGTCCCACAATAAAAAAGGAAAAATATTAACATTTTAATGACGTTATTCATAAACGCGTTACTGGCCTATTAGCTGAATCGTTTGTCTTTATCTGTCATTTTGACTTATGTATTTGTAAGAAAGGGATAAAACACAATTTAACTAAATCAGGCCCGTAAAGTTTTATAAATAAGGGGGTAAGTAGTTAGTACCATTCTCTAATAACTTAACAAAAAGAGATCTGTCTAAAGGGGCCCACTGACTATCAGTCCGCCGGACGATAACGGCCTGTCAGTTGTTCGGAACTGTCAAATTTTTGTTGTAACTGACAGGCCGATATCGTCCGGCGGACTGGTAGTCAGTGGCCCCCTTTATACATTTATGTAGAACAATTAGACTCTGACGGATACTTTTGTGTATGTATGTATGGTACCTAATATAAGAGTGACGGGGAGTCATCAAAATCGTAGACAACTGGAGTACGAGCTGAGTTCTATCAAAGATAGCTATAACCACAGATTAATAAATAGTTACTACGTAACAGATACATCATTCCCATACAAAAGCGAAAATACCTACTCTATAATAGCCTACAAAATCTTAATAATAATACCTGCTGCTCAGGACGAGAAGAAATGTACCATAAGTATGCGCACAAAGAGTCGAGACTGCCTTGCTCGCCGTGCGAGCCACGTGCCAACGCGTCATCGTAAGAATGCGCTAGGGTTGTACTGTTACTTATGTTATTATTGTAATAAAACGAATGTTGCGAATCAACCATATTTTATATTAGTCAATCAAATATTTAAAAACAACACTTATAATACCTGACTCAAAAAACTCCTTAATTTACGATTTATCTACTTATGTTCAAAGAAATAAATAGTGACAAAATTCATAAAGATAGATTTAAAATACTACTCACCTATACAAAAAACCGGCCAAGCGCGAGTCGGACTCGCCCACCGAGGGTTCCGTACTTTTTAGTATTTGTTGTTATAGCGGCAACAGAAATACATCATCTGTGAAAATTTCAACCGTCTAGCTATCACGGTTCATGAGATACAGCCTGGTGACAGACGGACAGCGGCAGCGGAGTCTTAGTAATAGCATAGAGTAACTTATACTAGAGCGGTACTGTCATAGTAAATTTTGTAACCCCAGTAAATTCACTGCCATCTGTCGACACACTTTAAAACTAAAAATGAAGATTTATAAAAATACGATAGAATGTATTTAAATATAGATAAATGATCTTTTTTATTTGCATTAATTATTTTTATTATTTTGACCCATGTTCTTTCACTGATATGCGTTAAAATTGTTAAATAACAACAAACGAAACCGTCAACGCCATCTATACGACTGTAGGCCAAAACTAGTAGCGCCCTCTGAACGAGAATCAAATTTTCTTGATTTTCGAGGCACGTTTTTTCCTTAGACTGTATCCATCTATTACGGAGTTATATCTATCTTTGGTAATAGGGTGCCGTTTTTACCCTTTGGGTAAGGAACCCTAAAAAAACGACAAATTTTCTTTTGTTTTTTGACTTTTACACCCATCTACTGCACAATAATTACGTGGTTTCGGCATTTCGAAGCGTAAGCGCGGGAAACGTGCGGTGCGGCGCTCAGGCGGGCGTTCGGCGGCCCTCTGTCGATTATATCGTCGACGATACGCCGAGCGGTAGGCATATAGCGCGTGGCTTTGAGCGAGTGAAGGAGGCCTGCTATAACTCCGTAATAGATGGATACAGTCTAAGGAAAAAACGTGCCTCGAAATCAAGTAAATTTGATTCTCGTTCAGAGGGCGCTACTAGCTTTGGCCTACTGTCGTATAGATGGCGATGACGGTTTCGCTTGTTATTTAACAATTTTAACGCATATCAGTGAAAGAACATGGGTCAAAATCATAAAAATAATTAATGCAAATAAAAAAAAACATTTACCCTTTTTTAAATACATTTTATCGTATTTTTATAAATATTTATTTTTGCAGTGAATTTACTGGGGTTACAAAATTTACTATGACAGTACCGCTCTAGTATGGTTCTATGGATGCATCGAGTTAAAACCTGTTGTGTAACCAATAAGTCATTTTTCATTTTTCATTTTCATCGTTTTATTCTTATCCACAGGTCCTACATGACCTAAATCTATTTATTAAAGACATGTAACTATAGATATATAGTTTGTCAAAGGACTGTCTCATACTATAAGTATCTTTGTCTTACACTAGTACTAGCACCTAAAAGAAAAGGATGAGTATAGTTTTTTTTGTTCTTATTTACTGACAATTTGGTTTTACCAACTATACTTAGTTTGATTAGATAAATCTGTATTATACCAACACTGGTGTTACGCCGTCACACACTCGTCGAGTCTCTCGCCGAGAATCTCGGCACCGCTCCGACCCAATCGGAGAACGATGATACAAGACGAGTAAGAGCGAGCAGTAATGTACACACTCGTTCTCGGCCGGTCTCGGGGTCTCTCGACGTGTGTACACTACAGCCCGTATTATAGGGCCGCGGTGCATCATAGTCGTAGGCCCTCACGCTAATTTGTCGCTGGAGCGTGCGGGTCGTGCCGCGGCCGATTACGCCGCCGGCCATCGCAGCGACAAACGATGAGGGTGACCACGCTTCAGAGCGTTTTCACATTGTCCAATCCGATATCGAATAGAATAAAGACGTATAAAATATGTGCGTTTTTATCCGTTAACGGAAATGGAAATGGGCTGGCCATGTAATTAGAGGAGAAGACAAATTGAATAAATCAGCAACACTATGGTACCCAAGAGAGGGCAAGAGATAGAGAGGAAAACTTTTCAGAAGATGGGAGGATGCCTTTGCCAAAAGGCACATACCACATATTCTGATAAAAGGCTATAAAATAAAATAAAAATAAATCCGATAACGAATCGGACAATGTGAAAATGCCCTTCATGATATTCTTATCTTTGAGCAGGTTGTTCACCCAGGCGGAGACACCTAAGAAATGACTGATTGATTGAGCATGCACAAAGCCGTGACGAGTGGCGGAAGACAGGGGAAGCCTTTGCCCAGCAGAGGGACACAATATAGGCTATTTAAAAAATAAAAAATAAATGTAATAATGTGGTACGTCACACAATAAAAAAGGAAAAATATATTTACACCTAAGAAAGCGTTTCGTTTAGAAGTTTTCATGCCAAATGCAGTAAATTGATTTGCACATATATTTCTCAACGGCGTCAATTTTAATTATAAACTAAAATAAATGTCATTATAATTTTAGAAAAGTTCCGTTGCCGTCAACATGTCCTGAGGATGCCTCGTAGAGAGGCGAAACACGTGTCGAGTATTGTTCTTTTGGTGGTGGTTTGTTATATTTATTTGCGTATTTATTTTTGCGGTGGGAACATTAATTGACTGACTAGCACGTTATGTTTTCGCGGATTAGCAAAGTAATATTTTGATATTCATAAAAAAAGTGACCAATCCCTCTTGCGTTGTATGTGTTGTGACTAATGTCTGTTATGTATTACTAATGTATTTTAATATTTTTATGTGATTCATGCATTACTTAATTATATTTTTTCGTTATGACTTTGTTTATATAAAATGTTTATAAATCATAAATCATATATTTATTTGTAAACATAGGTTTTCATACGTCATATAATGTTGTAGGTGTAGTGTTGTAAATTTTGCATGCCAGCTACTAGTCAAATGTGTGCTTCACTTATAATTGTTGACCACTAATTGTTCCATGTTTAAAGCAAAATAAATGATTTATTATTTACTGGTGACTACATAAAAAAACTCAAAAACATTTCAAAAAATAATTTGATTTGTTCCCTGGTTGTAATCTTAATTACTTATTTCATCAAAAATAACACTCAAGACTATCCTAAGACATCTCGAAGCATGGTGACCCCACAGAGCGCCGTGGCACGACCGGCGCCCGCGCAGAACATTGTTTACTTCATTAATTGCCCGGTTATTGTGCCTCGTCCTTTGTCTATGCCATCGTTAAAGGACTTAAAGGTCCAGAACTAAGCTCTCTGTTTACATGATGGCCAATTATGGTTTATATTGCGTAATTTAAGGGGCCCACTGACTATCAGTCCGGCCTGTCAGTTAGAATGAAAATTTGACAGTTCCGAACAACTGACAGGCCGATATCGTCCGGCGGACTGATAGTCAGTGGGAACCTTTATAGTGTAAGTTCGATGGGTTTTATATTATGTTCTAGACCGTCCTTTATGACGGCTGCCTTTGATGAAATGTTTTCGCTCAGCGTGAAATGATTCTATTGGTTACATCCTCACACATCTCTGGTGGAAACGCAGCCTAACAGATAATAGGTACAAAAAAGTCACGTGACAATTTCTATACATTATTTGAAGTTTCGATTGATGTTTTCCATTAACGTCATCTTGGCTAGACCCCCAGAAGCCAGAACTATAGACGACAGGCGACTATAGGTATTTAAAGTTTACATTATAAATAAACAAGTCTTATTAAATATATTAATAACGGGTCACTCACGTATTTTAAGTCGAAAAACGCTCGACATGTTTCACTCTGTACCGAGGAGTGTCATCGACATGTCGAGCGTTTTTCGACTTAAAATACGTGAGTGACCCGTTATTAATATATTTAATATGTCTGTCTCACGGAAGTTTTGTTATTAAAACAAGTCTTAGATCGCAATCCGGCATATTTGTCTGCATTGCCGACATTATAGAGCCTCCAGCCATTTGTAATGTTGCAACCTTGTTGCAAAAGTAAGATCCTGTAATCCTAGATTTAGATCTGGATATTTGCGTCTCGTAATATTGCTAACATATGACATGACGTCTCTATATTACCCAAATTAGATGTTAGATAGATAGCAGCACCATCTCTTTCGCTATACCGTATTATTATTATTATTTTATTAATCTTAATGTCGTAGATATAATTAATTTAGTATTATAATGATTGTTTGTTGTTTTGTACGGTGAATTTACTATTTTTAATGTGACCCTATTTTAATTGTTTAATGTATGTAATAATCTTATATGAATGAATTAATTCGACACAATATATTGTTAAGAATAAATAAAATAAAATAAACGGCCAAGTGCAAGTCGGACTCGCGCACCGAGGGCACTTTTTAGTATTTGTTGTTATATCGGCAACAGAAACACATCATCCGCGTAAATTTAAAACTTATTTTACGCGATTAAGTCCCGTCGTTGCGAATAATAATAAGTAAAAATCGTGAAAGATAATTATTATCAAACAGTACCTAACCTTTATTCATAATCGTTACAAAGGTAATCCGTCACATGCTTCATCAAAGCACAAGTGTATGAATCTATGAGTATATTTCGAGTGCCATCCCAGGTAGCAAAATGACGTAAAATGACGTCAGCGATGTCATAATGACGGCATTATTACGTCATTATGACGTCGCTGACGTCATTTGACGTCATTTTGCTACCTGGGATCTTTTGCAAACAACAATAAAATTAAACATTATTTACAATGAAATGATTTACAATTGTTTACAATCATTTAAGTACCGTACTTGCAATGTATTTTGCAACGTTTTATCAAAGATAGATATAACACCGTAATAGATGGATACAGTCTAAGGAAAAAACGTGCCTCGAAAATCAAGAAAATTTGATTCTCGTTCAGAGGGCGCTACTAGCTTTGGCTTACTGTCATATAGATGGCGTTGACGGTTTCGTTTGTTATTTAACAATTTTAACGCATATCAGTGAAAGAACATGGGTCAAAATCATAAAAATAATTAATGCAAATAAAAAAAAACATTTATCCATATTTAAATACATTTTATCGTATTTTTATAAATATTTATTTTTAGTTTTAAAGTGTTTTGACAGATGGCAGTGAATTTACTGGGGTTACAAAATTTACTATGACAGTACCGCTCTAGTATAAGTTACTCTATGGTTTTATGCTTTGTGTCGCCCCTAGGCTGCTGACCGAGATGGCTGAGCTCAATCACGACCTCTTGACACGTTGCTTCACATCGCGTTTATACATATTCATCTTCATACGTGTCTTAGATATCATCAGAAGATGTTGGTATAATATAATTATCTTTATAAATGTAATTTGCACACAAAAACTTCGCATTACCAAGAACTTCCAATAGCTTCATCATCTATCGCATTAAGGCACCGTAAGTTCAGCGGGCTTAGCACGGTAGCATTTTTATCGCCTGTCACCATGCCTGTCATGTTTTTTTTTTTTTTTATAAACTGATCGGCGATCACTCGGCGATGACTGATCATGTTCTAACAAGTATGCGAGTGCGAAAAATTAGTGACAGGTGATAAAAATGCAAACATGCTGACACCGGTCGCAGCTAGCTTGCTAAACACTGAGCGGACAGCCGTGCGTGTCTGGTATCGCGGATATTGTTATTTGTAACAAAAAAGTAATTGATGAATTCTATCAAAAATAAAATTGTTTGGACGCAATTTATCTCCTACTCAGGTATTTATAAGAGAACCAGCACATTCATCATCATCATTCTAGCCTTCAATCGCCCACTGCTGAGCATAGGCCTGTCTTAGTGTACGCCTCTTATCCCGGTCCTGGGCTAGTCTCATCCAAAAGTGCCCCGCGATTTTTCGAACGTCATCCACCCAACGAGCCAACGGACGCCAGGCGTTTCTTTCCTCCGAAAGCGGCCACCAATCTGTCAACATTTTGGTCCACCTGCCATCACTCTGCCTGGCAATATGTCCCGCCCAACTCCATTTAAGCTTGGTAATGACGTCTCCCACATTAAAGTGAGTCAAGTATACCAGAGTATACTGTTTTGAAGGATAATCCAAAGCCCTACTCAGGTAAGAGAACCAGCACATTGTCTTGACGGATAATATAAAGCCCCAAGTAGAAAGAATACATTATAATTCACAAGTTATTGGCTTATGACAGTTGAAGTGGGGTTCTCAATTCGCAATCTGTCTGACCCCATTTTGCATCCTGAGTTGATCAGCAATAATTGGGCTACAATTGTGATGTATGGTGATAGCGATATGGCAACGCGGTTAGTTTAGGGCGCTAGGATTATTTTCAGTGTTTTTTTGTAAAATCGTAGACTGCGCATAAACACTTTAGAAGCTTTTTTTCACTTACCTAATCTCTTCATTTTGCCTCTTTCCGACTACAAAATTACTGTAAAGAAGGAGATAAAACAAATACTACCGGTAAAAAACTCGTCCTCGTAAGTTTTTTTTCTACGCGCAACCTCAATTATCACTCTCAATTTCTTGTTTTCATGCATACACTTGAGTACATGCATTTAGTTTTTGTTTTTTGTGTTAATAATTTTTTTAATACAATTTTGGCGTTTGACGATCCTTTTGTGAAATTCTTATTATTAAGTTTGACATATTTATAATAATTCAATGTTTTTAAGAACAATAATAACTGCATCAATAAATTGCTCTGATATTTAGATTAAGGTAATATTTGTAAAACTTGACAATTTAAAAGTGCTTGTTGTAGGCCTATTTAAATAAAGAATATTTTGACTATTGACTATTTCTACTGAACTATTTACAGAAATCCCTTAATAATACCTAGTAGTAACTCAAGGAAGTTCAGATTAACTACTAATGAGTAAGATAAGATGACTACATTTGGATCATTGTTATAAATATTTATTTTATTCTGTTTTTAGTATTTGTTGTTATAGCGACAACAGAAATATATACACATCATCTGTGAAAATGTCAACTGTCTAGCTATCATGGTTCATGAGATACAGCCTAGTGACAGACGGACAGACAGACTGACAGACAGACAGGGAAGTCTTAGAATAGGGTCGTCGGTACGGAACCCTAAAAATGAGAACGTAACTTTGATCAATAAATAAATAAATAAATTGTATAGCGGCGGCGAGGTTCGTGTGACTCTTAAGAATTTTGCCGTTTTGCTACGCAATAATAACAAAGAGTTCACTAACTTAACAATCTGGCGTGAGCTATAAATTTAACTCAGCTGTAACTCGGCTCACGGAAATTTACCATAAATGGTCAAATATCTGCTCGCTAAAACCACTTTGTAGTATAAATTAAACTATAGTTAATGTCATTTTAACAAGGACAGTCCCCAGGTAGCATTCATACGTCATTATGACGTCAGTTACGTCATTATAACGTATAAATGACGTCATTATGACGTCGCTGACGTCACTCTGCTACCTGGATCGAGACACTTATTGGCTTAACACTGATTTAAACTTTCACGATTTTTACTCATTATTATTTAAAACGACGGGACTTACATACATACATACATACATATAATCACGCCTATTTCCCGGAGGGGTAGGCAGAGACCACGGATTTCCACTTGCTACGATCCTGACATACCTCTTTCGCTTCCTTCACTTTCATAACATTCCTCATACACGCTCGCCGGTTTAGGGTGCTCTTGACCTGGCCTTTCTTCAGGATTTCCCCGATCTGATTTCCGCCGGGACTTAATCGCGTAAAATAAGTATTAAACCCACCTCCGACGTTTCGAGGACGGCGTTGTCCCCGTGGTCTCGGAGAAGACTTATTGGCTTAAACTAACACGATCTGAAGATTCTTTATGATTATATAAACGGGGAACTTATTACGTGCACTTAGTTTTAGTATTAAAAAAAATACCTAAAATTTATCTAGACCGCTAGGCTGAAGTGGGACTGGGCAGGTCACGTCTGCCGCATGCATCCGGATAGGTGGGCTAGTATAGCCACCAAGTGGATGCCGCAAAAGAAGCGCGGACGTGGCAGGCCCAGGCGGAGATGGCGGGACGACTTAGACACCTTCACTAATAACTGGCCGGAAACAGCTCAACAACGGGAGTCATGGAAATCTAAGGGAGAGGCCTTTGCCCAGCAGTGGGATACAACAGGTTATTAAAAAAAAAAAAAAAAAAAAAAAAAAAAAAAAAAAAAAAAAAAAAAAAAAAAATTATCTGCAACTTCTGCAACAGTTTACACTTTACATCTTAGCTATCGCTACTCCTATCGTCAACGGTTGTAGATTTTATCAATCAATCATTTATTCATATCTTTCATTTAGTCTTTTCATTGAAAGGAGTACCTCGACCGCGGTTCAGTTCTAGGATAAGAATTAATTTTCGTGCCTCTAGGTTAGAATTAGTTTTGAATGTATTATTTGTACAAAATGGACATTTTAATTATAAATTTGTATTAAGCTTCATTGATATGTTATTTATTTTTATTATTTTTAAGATTGATTTGATTTGCACGCTTACATGCAGGCAAGATACACAGTACATTTATAAATATGTAACATCCCATTACTGTATCTAAGCAAATAAATATTTCTGATTTCTGATTTCTGAAAACTGCGACACACAACTGGCGAGAAACTGCACAGGACCGGGATCAGTGGCGAACTGTCGTGTTGGAGGCCAAGACACACTTTGGGTCGCTGCGCCAGAGGAGTAAGTAAGTAAGTATTTTCATTGAACTTTACTTTTATTCAATTTAACATTTCTTTCGTTTTGTATCATATCTCAATACCCACATACATGGATGCATAGAAAGCATATAAACATATAAAGCCTCTATTACAATTGCAACATGGCGCATACAATTTGAATCTGGTCGATGGTCATTTGTCAAACGGACGTTGATTTTCTTGAAGCTGATGGATAAGAGTTGTGAAGAGGCTTTAAGGTGCATTTACACTGCGGTTAACTTTTGCGGAGCAACACTGTTCAACAATAAGTAACTAGTACGGCTACCACTAGTTTGAAACTGACATATTCGGTAGCGTGTGCGTAACTTACTTCCTATGCATCTTGCTCGTAATACTCGCATATTCATCATCATGATCTTTAAGATGTGGTTCTCAACTGACAAGTTATATCAATTGTGTAAGTTGCTTACTGTCAGAAAATTATATATACTAAACTGTTCTAAGCACAAAACAACTACTTTTGATTGCAACATTTTGACAAGACGGAGGAAAGATATTGCTATGCACCTACCTAAAACCAACACCACTTGCTAGTAGACAGTATAATAAGCGTTCATCGCACCTATATAATACTTTAAACAAATCACTAGATATATACCCAAAGCTACAATATGATGTAAAAAATAAAATAACAAATTGGTTGGAAGATATAGACTACGATCAGGTGGAAGACTTACTAGGATACGTAGCCTAGCCTAGCCACACACACACACACACACACACACACACACACACACAATTAATAAAGAAACATAGTTTTAAGAATAGTATAATACTAAATAATTGTAATTTAGATATGGAAGAGCGGTGCCTCCTAGCACTGGTTATTTTGTAAATAACTTAAAAGGAGACACCAGCCACTGTAATATTTGTAAAGTTTTTGAATGCAATAAACAATTTTTTTTTTGAATCATCATATCAGCCTTTTATCGCCCACTGCTGGGCGAATAAGAATACCAATTTGTGAATCTAGTATTCACGTTTGGGGGCAATTTTTAATTTAGAGCGCTCAAATATCACCATAAAACTAAAATTGGTAATTAAATTGGAGATTGACGCCAATTTCTTTTCTCGACCGATTTGATCATCCCGTCTGGACTCCACTTAAAGAATCCTTTAGACACCACACTAACGCTTGAAGCATCGGAGCTGCGATCAGAGGGCCTACTGCGAACCACGTTCGACGTGTTGCCTCCCTGTCACTCTTACGTACGAATTTACAAGTGCGACAGAGAGGCAAAAAGTCGAACGTGGTTCGCGGTAGGCGCTCTGCACATCATTTGTCAAGCCAGCATAACTCGTAGCTATCGATCTATCACATGGCCACTATAAGTCAATGGACGTGGCCACATTAATAATGGAAACTGATTTTGCAAGGGCCCAAAGGGACGATTCGCGAAGGCACCAAAAAGGTGGCCTTAGTTATAACGATTGAGATATAGGCTATGTTACACGGTGGCTAACAAATAAGTGCATTTTCGTTGCTAGGGAGGTTTTGGTATTATACTGAGCAACTTTTACTATGGGACCAACCCCGAAATCACGAAAAAATTTTTGGCTGTTTCATACATTTTGGCTGGTCCATTCTCTATGGGAGAATAAGTTTTTTTTTCGCGATTTCGTGGTTGGTAGCAAAAGTTGCTCAGTATAATCCCAAAACCTCCCTGGCAACGGGAATGCACTTATTTATTAGCCACCCTGTAACATACATATAAATCAAGCTGAAATGGAACTAAGCTGTATGTGTGGTTGCAGAGAGGTGGGCCAAAATGTTTTAAGTAGGTTTGGTTGGTGGCTGCTTCAAGAAAGAAATAGGCCATAAACTTGCCGGAAAACGGGTCTCCATCCTGTTGACATTGTGGTCAATATGTCAATCTTAACTTAGCAGGACTAAAATAATACTACATTAAGGCTGCCTTTCCACTGAGACAGAGATAAGCGTAGATAAGAGACGTGCGGGAATCATTAATTAACAATGCATTGGTTGTTTTCCACAATCCTTCTCCGCTCCGCTATAGCCATTGCTATGTGGATTCCTGTACGTCTCTAACAGCATTTATACGTCATTGTGACGTCAGCGACGTCAGTATGACGCCATAATTACGTCATTATGACGTCGCTGACGTCACTTTGCTACCTGGGGTACGTCTCTTCTCATCTCCAGTCATCTCCGCCTAGTGGAAATGCAGCTAAGGGTTCAAGTTTTGCTGGAGAGCTAACATATATATAAGGTACAAAGGCTTGTGAATAAGGCCTAGGGCGTCTGATAGATTGTCCGTTGGAATGTAAGATTTGTGGGATAATTTTAAGGACCCGGCGTCGTGCGCGTTTATAATGTCATATCAATTTGCAAAATATGACATTCTATTGAACCGGTCTCTATAATATCTGCAATCTTCCCATTAAGAAGTTTGCTGGAAATGGGTGGGTCATTTTATGTAAAGTCTTGTACTACACTATATATTATACATATTTTATAAAAATTGCCATAGGGAAAAATTATATTAATTATTTTGATTTTCGCTAGAATTGTAAGTACCTATCTGTTAGCATTTTGTGCCCTATCAGGGTGTCATGTACCAACTACCTGTAACTAACATCTTTTGTAATGCACATGACATGTAATGTTGAATAAATAAATTGAATTAAATAAATAAAAATACCAATGGGAAAAAAAAATCTAGTTAGAGATCCTAAATTACCCAAAACGGTAAAAAAAACATTTCAAGGAGTATTGTTATGTATTATTTATGTACATAGGTATACCTTTGATCGACATCAATTTATCCACAATCTACTATGATGCTACACAGTTTTGCACACAATTGTACATACCTAATATATATAATATAGCAAATATTTCAGATCATCAAATTATACAAAAGAAAGCAGTTACAATTCGCGATTTATCAAAACCTTTTCACCAAAACAAATTTGTCCCGGTTTCTGTTATAAATTAGTCGCAGTGACAGACAGACGGCGTTACGCAAATAGTTCATATTAAACTAAATAGCCTACCCACGCGGACTGGTTGCAGAGTTAGCCTTATTGACTATTTATTAGACCTGTTGAAGGACTTGGACAAAAATTAGCCAATCAGAATTCCACTACGAGTTGATGGATAGAGGTTTGGTCGCTAAGAAGAAACTTTAACTTCATGACGAGCCGATTTCGTACGCACACATACTCGTTGAGCCGTAAGTTGCCTTTCCACTGTAGGCCTAGCACATGATTGGTGCGACAGTATCTCGCCCGCGAGATAGACAACCCGTCTTTTTCTAACTGTATTAATGAAAGGGGACGGGTAGTCTATTTCGCTGCGAGATACTGTCGCGTCAATCATTGTGCTAGCCCGGCTGAGGCGGAGCAGAGATGAGAGAAGTGCGGGAAACAACAAATAGCATTGGTTGTCTTCTCATTACAACCAATGCATATCGGTTGATTCCCGCACGTCTCCGCTCATCTCCGCATTACTTGAAAGGCGGCCGTACACCGCTGAACCTTCCAGCTGTGAATGTGTGTGTGTCACGCGTAAATACAAAGAAATTGGCATTGAGTCAAAAAAATTCAAGCTAAACCTGTTTAAACCTCGAGCGAATTTTTGTAAGTAAATAATCGATTTTATTGTATCTAACTATAATATAATTGTCATATTAATAATTTTTAAGTGTTTTATTACAGATATTATTTTTATATCTTGCCGTTTATGTCTAAGAAAAATAAAAATACAATTTTTTAAATATAATATGTAATTTTACATATCGCCCTAGCGGTAAAGAGAGGTAACGCCGCCGGCGTAATGGGGTCCATGCCGCAGGCCGACCTGTTGGACGGGGCATTTTTTTTATGATTGGGTTTTATGTTTTAGGTTAGTTTAATTTTTATACTCTATGTTCAAGATTCGAGCCCTACACCCCAGCAGGGGGTAACAGAAAAAGAAGAAGAAGAAGACTCTATGTTTAGGTAGTTATTTATTTAATTTTAAATTGTATTTAAGTATATTTATTTTTTATAAATTAAGTATGTACATGTGTAAATTATGAACACATAAAAAAGTTATGAATTATAAATACTACACGTTTAATTCGCATTTCGTAGTCAATATTTTACAATGATTTCTGTTGCAATGTCGATAATATATAACCATATACAATTTGTCTAAATTGATAGTTAGTAAGGTCCCACTTACATTATGATGATTGTGGTTTTCCCGTTTTACAAACAAGCTGTCAATCATATATAATTTAGAATAGGTACTAATTGTCAGTTCAAATCAAAGATAGATATAACTCCGTAATAGATGGATACATTCTAAGGAAAAAACTTGCCTCGAAAATCAAGAAAATTTGATTCTCGATTAGAGGGCGCTACTAGCTTTGGCCTACTGTCGTATAGATGGTGTTGACGGTTTCGTTTGTGATTTAACAATTTTAACGCATATCAGTGAAAGAACATGGGTCAAAATCATAAAAATAATTAATGCAAATAAAAAAAAGCATTTATCCATATTTAAATACATTTTATCGTATATTTATACATCTTCATTTTTAGTTTTAAAGTGTGTCGATAGATGGCAGTGAATTTACTGTGGTTACAAAATCTACTATGACAGTACCGCTCTATCTTATTATATCCTCTTTGGTTCAAATGTTAACTGGTTTTTGATTTTATAAGTTTTCGAATATCAAGAAAAACCGACAATACCTATTATAATATATAAAATAAGTTTAAGGTTTTTAAATAAGGTTTTTGATTAAGTGATTTTTTAGAAAGAAACGCTTCAAGAATAACGCCTACTGACCTTTAACTTTTGAAACTGCCTCAAACTTTTTGAGATTTTTCCAAAGACTTTGGACGCCTTTGGGCGGAAATTTTCAATTTCTTAATTATCTACCATCATCTTCCTCGCGTTATCCCGGCATTTTGCCACGGCTCATGGGAGCCTGGGGTCCGCTTGACAACTAATCCTAAGAATTGACGTAGGCACTAGTTTTTACGAAAGCGATTGCCATCTGACCTTCCAACCCGGAGGGGGAAACTAGGCCTTGTTAGGATTAGTCCGGTTTCCTCACGATGTTTTCCTTCACCGAAAAGCGACTGGTATAAATATCAAATGATATTTCGTACATAAGTTCCGAAAAACTCATTGGTATGAGCCGGGGGTTTGAACCCGCGACCTCCGGATTGAAAGTCGCACGCTCTTACCGCTAGGCCACCAGCGCTTCTTAATTATCTACCCTATGGAAATTATACAGTTCTAGTTAATATCAGTTAATAACGAGCTCCTTGACCCGCGCTGACCCAGTTGGCAGACCGGCTGTGACAGACAGACGGACAAACGGAGGAAGTACTATTGTCACCACTTGCGTCACAGAGGTGTACTTATAGGACTAATATTGCTGGCTAACAAACTACTCAGTTTAATAATCAAGCATCGTACGTAGGTAAAGTCAGCATCAGAAGTTGCTAAGCGGGCGAGGTGTTCAAAATTATACAACCGTATATCGTATATCGTGTATCGTGTATCGTCGTGTGTGTCGTCGTCATTCTTTCTTTAATTCCTTTTTTATTACTGCATGTCTAACAACCCAGTTTTTCACTTAGTTCTATAAACAAATGTTATATATAATTTTAATTGTATACATGTTATGTTATGTTATATTACTTAAACTAGTACTTAAAAAATGTTTCGTGTAACAATCAAGAGCAGTGTTGCCCAACACAGGCAAATTTTGCTTACCGGGCAGCTCTATCCCCTACTTATAAACACCTGTATATTTTACGAAAATAAATAATTTTAAATTTTTTATTTTTATTTAATTCTCTTAACAAAAAATTCGCGTCAAGATCATTTTGAACACCTCGCCCGCTTAGCAACTTCTGCTGCTGACTAGGTACATAGGTAGAGTTTGTCAAAGCTAAGTTTGCATCGATTTGAATAGAACAAAGTGAGGCCGTGTCATTAGACGCCATAGTTTCGTAGAATTTTGACGTAAATGATGACATTGTCACACTTGTCACTGCAGCCATGCACTCCATGCAGTTATCTTGGGTCTGGTTCTCCCTAGTTTATTTTAAAAATAATAGAGGAGTTCAAATTCAGTTGCGTAATGTTTTTCATTTTTCATACCACCGGGCCCGTTTCCGGCATTTATAATAGATTACGAAAATCAGTAACATTTATTTAATTTATTTTTGGGCACGGGAGTTGGCACAGCCAAGGTCAAAAAACCGGCCAAGTGCGAGTGGGACTCGCCCACCGAGGGTTACGTACTTTTTAGTATTTGTTATAGCGGCAACAGAAATACATCATCTGTGAAAATTTCAACTGTCTAGCTATCACGGTTCGTGAGATACAGCTTGGTGACAGACAGACGGACAGACAGACAGCTAGACGGACGGCGGAATCTTAGTAATAGGGTCCCGTTTTTACCCTTTGGGGTACGGAATCCTAAAAATCAGTAACATTTATTTAATTTATTTGTGGGCATGAGAGTTGGCACAGCCAGTTAAAAAAAAACACTTATAATGTATTTTGTGTGAATGTGTAGAATCAGCGTTATTTTAATAACAAAATTGGTCAGTGCCTCCGAGCTGGAAAACTGTTTTGGGTACTACGTCGGTGGACAGTGTGGACGAACCATTAGCGAATGACGTAGTGAGTGTTGTGTGCAACCCATCATTTGACAATAATGCCGTAAACGAGGGTAGTTTCTCGCCCCCCTGCCGCCACCGGCGCCCGCGGCCGAGTCATCGGGCGCGGAGGGCTGCGGCCCTCAGTCTGCGCCGGTCCGTCACCGTCGACGCAAGCTCCTGATGACGCTACTCGGTACGGAGTGAAACATGTCGAGCGTTTTCGACTTAAAACACGTGAGTGACCCGTTATTAATATATTTAATAAATCAGCGTTATGTTTTGTGATTCGTTGAAAGTTTTTTAACCCTTAAATGCATATTGTTGCCAAATGTATACAAAGCATTGGACAGCTCACAGATTCAACAGAAAAAAAAATCGGTTCCAAAAATAAAAAATCATGCATATAAGGGTTAACTTTTTACTTAATTAACCCCCTATTGCATATCAGTTTGTTTGTATTATCTGTACCTGACTGTACAGTGAGGTTCGATTTTTTTTTTATCTGGTTTTTATGGAGGCTTTGGACACTCTAGGTGAACATGTCAGACTCATGGGTGCTATCATAGTTCCCTACTCAAGGGAGAGGTCAATAAAGTGTTAAACACTGATTGCTTTGTCCGATATAGGCTCTGCCAACCAACAATTGATCTGTCCATTGTGCATGGATGAGGTTCGAAATTGCATGGAGAAATTATGAATGGAATCATTCATAATTTATCCATGAAATTTCGAACGTCACTGTACTTACATTAATATGTAACTAAATCATCTGCTGTCAAAGTATGGCTACCTCGATGCTCCGTAGAATAATTATCGCCCACCGGATTGATTCTATAGGTAGATCAACATCTCTAAGACAAGGGCAGCGTGGGAGGTGACAGTTATTCGTCCGTCAATCTGATACATCAGAGCGCACGAGGTGCTCAAAAATTCACACTGACGCCTTCAAAATAGCCGTGTTATCTTGGTCGCTCCGATTTAATATAAAATTATATTAAAGATTACTTAAAAAATTAGCAAGATTGTAGGTTTTTACAAATATCTTAATGTAGGTTATACATAAGCGTTGGTATAAAACTATGAAAACGGATTATATCGCGTAAATGGTTCGAAACTTCGGGATGTACCTATTATTCAATTCAATTTACGCGATATAATCCGTTTTCATAGTTTTATTTCATGAGTAACTATCGCGGTAACCGAAGACAATATTATAAGCGTTGGTAGTCTAGGGGTACCGCAGTGCGTGTGACTTTAATCCGGAAGACGCAGGTTCAAACCCCGGCTCGTACCAATGAGTTTTTCGGAACTTATATACATATTTCCATACTTTGATATTTACCTGTCGATTTCCGGAAAAACATCGTGAGTAAACCGGACTAATGCCGATAAGGCCTAATTTCCCCTCTGGGTTCAGATGGCAGTAGCTTTCGTAAAACCAGTAGGGACTTGGAATTAGTTGCCAAACGGACCCCAGGCTCCCATGAGCCGTGGAAATAATCTGGGAGAAACGCTAAGGAAGAAGAAAAGGAGAGATATATATAAACTACATGGGAACCATCACCTAACAGAGTAATTTTGTGCGACCCAGTACAAGGTAGTAATGGTAGTAGTTTTCATCACGTAATTACAGAAAGAATAGCTTTCTATTGCGAGCTGGTAAAAGTCTAAATGAACTAACGAAAGAGTGTGATATTGACGTTTTTAATAGTAACATCACAACTATAAGACGGATTCTGGCAAACAAATTACCTAAGTGAGCGAGTCGTATGCGATAGCATACTCATAATAATATCATTGTATCGATTGATGTATTTTATTAATAAGTTTTGTTTTTACTACATGGGAACCATCCCCTAACAGAGTAATTTTGTGCGACCCAGTACAAGGTAGTAATGGTAGTAGTTTTCATCACGTAATTACAGAAAGAAAAGCATTCTATTGCGAGCTGGTAAAAATCTAAATGAACTAACGAAAGAGTGTGATATTGACGTTTTTAATAGTAACATCACAACTATAAGACGGATTCTGGCAAACAAATTACCTAAGTGAGCGAGTCGTATGCGATAGCATACTCATAATAATATCATTGTATCGATTGATGTATTTTATTAATAAGTTTTGTTTTTCTTAGCTCAGTATATTAAGAGTATTGAATTGTGGGTATTTAATAAGTAGGTATTCACATTTTGAAATTAGTATTAGTTGAATACGTTGTAAAATTTTAGTGCTAACCACCAATTATGTGTTAACTTGTTGCTATTGGTGGGAACCTATAATTTGCTTTTTGTTATTTACTTATATAACTATTGTATAATTGATAGCTGTTGGTTCTCCGAAAATAAATAAATAAATAAATAGTAGTTAACACTTTATTGCACAAAACAAGTACATAACACTGAGAGAATACAGTAATATTGAGCCCAACTGGGGAGGTACCTCCACCTTACAGAAAACCGCAGCCAAATAACACTAGACCCTACTAATAGTGTTGTATTCCTGCCGGTGAGTAAGGTTGCCAGAGCTCGAGGGAGAGGAGTGTTAGGGTCGGCAGCGCGCATGTAACTCCTCTGGAGTTGCAGGCGTACATAGGCTATGGAGACTGCTTAACACTTACCTTTACAAAGGTGAACATATCCCCTTAAGGGATCTTTTCCAGCTAACCTTTAAGAAACTGAGAGACATACAAGGTTTACCTAAACAAGATCAATTTAAATAACTTTAAAGCGAAGTCATGGGAAAAAGCTAGTATCTCTCTAATACAAGGGCAGCGTAGGAGGTGACAGTTACTCGTTCGTCTGTCTGTCTGTCCTAACAGTCAATGGCCTTTTAAGTAATATATGGAGAAAACATGACCGCGATTATAACTTGATAAGACAAGTTGAATATCCGTCTTTTTTTATTTGAGTCCATACTTCGGTTCATCGTTAACAGCAAAAGCAGACTTTAGATGTTCTTATAGGTACTGTTATTAGTATGGATTGAATATGGTCGGTCACCATATTAAGTAATAAGCTTCATGCGCCTGACGTAAGCGAAACACCGGCGCCGTCGCACCTCGGTGTATTTTCCTGCTACTTATTTACTTATCCATACTTCTATACTAATATTATAAATGCGAAAGTGTGTCTGTCTGTCTGTTACCTCTTCACGCTTAAACCGCTGAACCGATTAAATTGAAATTTGGTATAGATATAGTTTGAGTCCCGGGGAAGGACATAGCGTAGTTTTCATCCCAGAAATCATCCTTTCAGGTGAAAAGGGGGGTGGAAGTTTGTATGGGAAATCGATAAAAAGCAGATTGGACAAAAAATAAGCTACCCAAATTACTAAGT
Source organism: Cydia strobilella (assembly GCF_947568885.1). Lineage (NCBI taxonomy): Eukaryota > Metazoa > Arthropoda > Insecta > Lepidoptera > Tortricidae > Cydia > Cydia strobilella. The sequence goes on along the minus strand of NC_086059.1, from coordinate 13,710,091 downwards.
CTACGCAGACGAAGTCGCGGGCAAAAGCTAGTATCCTACCTACATGTAGAATTAACCTGCCGTCTATGTGTGGTGGTCATAAATCATAGGTTCAAAACTCAGTTTTGCTGTGTGAAGCAGTAAAATAACGTTTTCGAAAAAAACTATTTAAAAGATGACTAAAAAATCCGGCAGGATCTTTATCTTACATAGACAAGAGGTTAATAATTCGTACATTAATGAAAAGATCAGCTATTCCATGGAAGACATAAACATAAATATTATTCGCTGAAAGTGTGATTCCTTTTCTCTCTTTATCAGACTTGGCTCCAAAGCAGGGGTTGCGAATATTCGCATCCGCATCCGCATCCGCAACCGCGGAGCTTCCGCATTATTTTCAACATCCGCATCCGCATAAAATCGATGCGGAGCTTAATGCGGATGCGGATGTGGAACAGGTAGGTACAGGAACGTCTTAGCGGCGGCGTAAGTGCTAGGTAATTTAGTCATTATAGCCAATAGGAATCTCGTTTCGTTTTTGTAATTCGTCAATCGAGCACCCTACGACGGACAGCGACAAAAAGTGAAAAGTTTGTTTTATTTGGACTTTAGAATAGTAATGCGATTGTGGGGCACCTATACTCTTGTTCAAATACCAAAAATTTAGTTTTTTTTTTAATTACTAAAGTGTACTATTTGACGTTTTTTAGGTGCCTAATCTCGACATCCGCATCCGCAGATGTCAAAAAATCGGCATCCGCAACATCCCTGCTCCAAAGTAATTTATTCTATACGATTTACACGATCAGCTATCAGAGTATCAGTCTGACTTTGATCATTATATCAAAAGTAACAAAGAAACTGAACGTGCATACTATCTCAATAATGAATCATAACACAGTTACACTCATTAATGAACTGTTTATTTTTTGCTCCTCTGTCACACGACCAATCAAATTAGATAACATTAAGATACAAACATCCCGTTATATTCGACTACTGTTTGTTTTTATCATCGATCGAATAATTAAACAATCAATACTTGTTTTTGTACTTTTGATTGGCCATTGTAGAGCTTATGTGTTTTGAAATAAGATTTAAAAAAACCGGCCAAGTGCGAGTCGGTCTCGCACACCGAGGGTACCGTACTTTTTAGTATTTGTTGTTATAGCGGCAACAGAAATACATCATCTGTGAAAATTTCAACTGTCTAGCTGTCACGGTTCATGACATATTATTGTGAATATTAATTTTATTTGTATTTTATTCTAATTTAAATGACTTGTAAAATGTATTTTATTTTACCAATAAAGATCTGTATATCTGTATACAGCCTGGTGACAGACAGACAGACGGACAGACGGACAACGGAGTCTTAGTAATAGGGTCCCATTTTTACTCTATGGGTACGGAACCCTAAAAATGACAGTTAACAGTGAGAACCATGGGCCTAATTCTGATTTAACAACTTGTTACGGCTTTGATCTTATTTTGATACGACCTTGAAGAACGCTCACGTTGATTGGTAAATGCGAAATTAAGTAAAAACCGGCCAAGTGCGAGTCGGACTCGCGCATGAAGTGTTCCGTACCATTACGCAATAAACGGCAAAAAAATCACGTTTGTTGTATGGGAGCCCCGCCCCACTTTACTATTTATTTTATTATTTATTTATTTATTTATGTTAAGGAGAACCAACAGCACCACCACCACCACTTATAATAAACAACAAGATTAAAACAGGAAGCCAATTACAGGAACTCATAGGTAGTTACAAAATATTCAATTTTAAACTAATGCTAGCACTTACGCACACACACACACACATGCGTACAAAAAGGAGAGAAAAAAACCATATCTAATTGAAAATTATGTTTTTAGTATTTGTTGTTATAGCGGCAACAGAAATACATCTGGGGTACATCATTATTTTTGGGTCAAAATTAATTTTAATATATTTTAATTCAAATTATACAGAGTAATTTAAATACAATTTTATATTTTTAACTGATAGAAGAATTCAACGTAACTTATTCTATAACAACCTATAATTAATTTATTGTTAAGTCTAAAGTACATAAATAAATATCAATCTTACACTAGTTATGCTAAACCCGCATCTCCAACAAAGACGAGCATCTCATTGTGACTGTAATTATGTATTGATAGTCTTTACCATGTATTTGTCTATGTCAGGTGAACAATTAAAGTAATTGCAAACGATGGCAACAATGGCAGTCCGCGGGAGGTCGCGGTGACTCACGTTATGGTGCATCTGCGTCCACACTAGTAGGTAAATGGCATTGGTGGTTATCGAGGATTTACTAATATATAACTGACTTTGCATAGACTTTATTACTTTGGAATAAGGTTTACGAATGATAACTGTGTCGATGATGGTACAGTCGAAGGCAAAAATATCGATCCAGACAAATAGCTAAAAAATATGTGAACTCGACTTTATTGTCTAAGGTGTATGAGCGTACACATATTTTTAAAAGTTTGGGAACGTATATATATTTATGCCCTTGACTGTACTAAGTAGAATATTATGGCACAGTGTAAAAAGTATAGTGGACCGACGATTTTGACGTGTACCGAGCTACTAACAATGGCGTATGTATGCAGCTGGGGTGCGCGCGGTACACCCCTCGCCCCTCGCACCCCGCACGATTGCCCTGTCTACTTCGTCGAATGACTGTATTGTTTTAAAGACTGTGGTTATGGTCACGGTTGAAATTTGGATACAATGACCAAGAATACCAAGATACATGCAACATTTTGATTAAATATAAATTATTTACTATTTTTTACAAGCTTTTATTTAACTTGCAATGTACCTATGAATGTATGTATGTAATATGTTTGTAAGGGTCAAATCTTGCAAGTTAAATTTGACCCACTTCCCGGTTTCCGATAAAGCTGAAAATTTGCATACATATGTAAGTCTGATGGTGACAATGCAATATTATAGTACCATCGAGCTGATCTGATGATGGAGACAGGAGGTGGTAATAGGAACTCTCTGATAAAACAACGCAACCTAATTGTGTTTGGGGTTTTTAGAAATGTCTCGATAAGTATTAGTTGCCTGTGGAAAGAAAAACATAGTCAGCGATAAAAGCTTGTACCAAAAATGGAATTTTTGCTACAAACTTATTTAAATTCATAATAATTTCTTAAAAGATTAAGCGCGCAAAAATATACGGCAACGGTAATTAGCAACGTACATATAAACAAAAATAAAGATGATTCAGATTCAACTAACTTGGCTGTTACTTCTGTGCATCTTTTTTCACAATTGAAAAAAAAAAACTAAAAATATTGTAGTAGTAGCAATCATTTTATTGCACAACACAGGTTTACAAAATACAGTAATGGAAGTACAAAGGTGAACTTATCCCTATAAGGGATCTCTTCCAGCTAACCTTAGAGTAGAAATCGAATATTGTGAAGCAATATTTTACTAATGTAAACTTTATTGCACAATAAAAAAGATAATTCTTAAGTTAACTTAGTAGGTATTTTAAATTTAAGTATTTTCAGATATTACTACTAAAAAAAATGTTCAAATGATTAATTTGCATTTGAAATATTCTAATTTATCATAAAAAAATGAGCCGCCCGCGACGGCCGCGATTAGCCCGCGGCATTCACTTCGCAAAATTATCAGTTCTCGTTTCTGCCGAGTCCAGATTTAGTTTTAAACGCACAGCATTGATGCCAATGATTAAACTCCGGTTAACCTCGAAGGCAAATCATCGAAACGCAAGTAAAATGGTCAAAAGCCAATGCCTTTAACATCCTTATTAAGCTCGGTCGTTGACAGTAAGGCCAGGCATTCCTTTGGCAATCTGTGTGATTGTTATTTTTAAAATTTCGGTGATATCACACGAAGTTATGTATTGTGAATCACCAGGAAAATAATGAGGACCGTGTATTGCATTTTTGTCGTGCATTTAGAGGACGTTGGTAATACAATGCTGTTTTGGACGTAAAAATTTTATGGTCACATGTTCGATGAAAAAATCGAGTCACGTAGTTTTTGAATTGCAGGTTTTCGAGGTTTGCTTTTATTATTACCGCTCGTAAAATCGTTGCAACATGTATCTACTTTTAAGGTTTCAGTAAAAAATAACCGAACTTGGCCTACAACACTCCCGCGTTCCTAAATAACCAAAACTAATTTGGATGGAACCATTTCGACCGCAACTATATTGTGGAATGGCAAAAAAATTTGTAAGTTTTGAAATATACCTAATTGTATTATGACTATACAATTCTGATGTAATCGCAACATTATTATTACAATGGCATTATGGGCAAAATATGTGAGCAGAACTATAACAATCTAGTTATAGCTAGTTATAGGCACTAAAATCTTCCAAATACAGTACAAAATGAACACATTTCATGTAGACGATAAGCCAGGGGTATTTTCTTTCATTTAGATCATTTCTCTCATTAAGGGATATTGACGTCATTTAGATTTTATACTTGCTTTATTAAAAATAATAGGATAGATAATATTTTTTTAATAAAAATCCATGAATCTATGGATGATCAAATCTTCGCGCTTGAATTTTTTTAATTGTCTACCTTTTTCCGCTGACGGATAAGGTTGCCTTTTTTTAAATCTTTTATATGTGTCTGTCTGGTGGTCAAAATTCGTGGATTCAAATCTCGGTTGTGCTGTATAGAGTAAAAAAACCTCGGAAAATTGCAAAAAATGACGAAAATTCGATCTGGATCCACAGACAAGTATTTAAGCCATATTAGTTTTTTTAGACCTAGACTAAAATGGCTGATTTACGATCGCCTAATACATTCAGTATCCCTAGTGTATATTTTATTCGATAGCGTGACGTGACGAACGCATTTGCGTTAAGTCATTTTGTATGGATGAGTTTCCAAATCGTCCCGCTTGGCTCGCTGTTCAAATCCCATACAAAATGAGACTTAACACAAACGCGGACGTCCGTCACGCTATCCAATAAAATTAACACTATGGGCACAGGGCGGACACGCTATACATCAAAAATCACTTGCGTTTCTATGTGTGAACGGCACGTCTGTACACGCGGCATGCGTCATAGTGTGAGTAAGTTGCTTCAAAATAGTATTGAGCGGCCGGCAAATGGCCGTCAATCTACTGTCGCGGGGCGAGGTAATTAGAGTCGGGGCGGGGCGGTGCGTGGCCGTTCTGTATGATAATACAATTACTTATTCTGTGCTATGGGTTCTGAATATTTTATAATCACCAATTCCACTGTGCAATAAACTGATACATCTACACCCATGTCCAATGTCACACTCTCATGAGCAGATACGCCAAAACATTGACTTTTTTAAACCGTGCGTGTTCGGATGCTGGAGAATGGCCACTTGTCACGCATCCGTCCGTGATTAAAAAATAAACAACCGGTCAAGTGCGAGTCGGACTCGCGCTTTAATAATTCCTTACGTTCACAGATTTTTTACAATGGTCTTTAATGTTTTTTTATGTATGTATGTATATTTGTATATTATATTATATTATATATGTATAGTCATAAAGGAGTAAATAATAAGCTTGATACTGTTTTTAATGTACGTTGTTATAGTTTGTCAAAGGACCGTCTCATTTCAAACATAGACAGAGAGAATCATACTATTTTTGTCTTACACTATTAGTTCTAGCACCCAAAAGAAAAGCATGAGTAATAGATTTTTTTTGTTCCTATTTACTGGCAATTTGGTTTGACCAACTATATGTAATATATTTTTAACAATAAATAAATAATTTCACGGTTAAGACACTTGTTTTAGTCACTCGCACGACATGTTATTGTTAGTATGTCTCACAACAGTTTAAATTCGATTAATATATTTTTCTTTTTTGTCATACCGATTTGTGGTTCGTTTAACCGTGAAGTGAATACTTTGATTGTAGATCGGTAGATAAGGCGATATGGTATAAAACGATCCAGCCACAACTTCTAAGGAATCCATGGTTTGAGGACTCGTCCATGGGTCGACGCGAACTAGTATTAGCATTTAGACTACGTTCCGGACACATCCCATTAAATAAATTTGCGTATCTAATAAAAAAGGTGCCGTCGCCAAACTGTGACGAATGTGACATTTTGGAGGATGCATACCATGTCATCATGGAGTGTGTCCGAAACGAAAGTGAGAGAAAGGATATGAACGTAACCTTATTTGAAGTTGGGGGTTGCAACCAAATTTTGGGGCACCCACTATCTGAGGATGCAAAATGTTTATACAAACTTGTTGCGCTTGGACTAAATAGAAGATAGTCACATTTTTGTATACGCACAGAGCGACATCGTCACAAAAGTGACAAAGCTCTTTAAACAAGGATAAAAAAAAAAACCGTTAACATTACGAGAAAACTGCGGGCTTCCATTAATTTAAAATTTTATTACATTTTTATTGAAGTGGTCATATAAATATACATCATTTATTATAAAATATCTAGGAGACCGAGCTTTGCTCGGAAAACATAAAAACTCAAAAATGCGCGTTTTCCCAGACATAAGACCTAGTTAGATCGATTTTTTGCCCCCGAAAACCCCCATATAGCAAATTTCGTCAAAATCGTTAGAGCCGTTTCCGTGATCCCCGAAATATATATATATATATATATATATACATATATAAAAGAATTGCTCGTTGAATGAATGAATGATTGAATGATTTATTTGCATATGAATATTGGGTTACATAAGTAGGTGTTGGGTACAATATTTTGAGTTTGTTTCTCCAAAATTCTACCTATACAGGTGTACTTACATGCACTGTATATTCGCTACTAAAGGGGCCCACTGACTATCAGTCCGCCAGACGATATCGGCCTGCCAGTTGTTCGGAACTGTCAAATTTTTGTTCTAACTGACAGGCCTATATCGTCCGGCGGACTGATAGTCAGTGGGCTCCTTTACAGTAGTAGAAAGTATAAGATTTCATTTATGTATTACGGTTCTTGAAATGCAGCGACAGACCGACTGAAGCTTAGTGAATACGGTTCGTCACCTTTCTGTTACGGAACCCTAAAAAACAATGACTGTTTTATGGGAATTTACTGTATAAGGCTTGTGACCTAAATTATGTGTTTTTGTAATTAACCGATTTTGACCATGGGTTAATGGTTTCGGTTTATTAACATTAACCTGATGTCTTATTTACCCCTTTGATCGCCACGTCTATCGTGTGCGGCGCGTTATCGTGAACCTTATCGGAACGCACGAAGGTTGATATTTGATTGTACCCGCGCGCGTCAGTTGACGTCTTTGGCGGTTAAAGGGTTAATTTAATGTTTTCGGTTAAAGGATAATATTTACCTGATGTCTTATAATGGTACACTCGCCTCCATCAGTGAAATGTCAACTTACCTGTAACAAATTAAAAATATTTTTAATATACATAAAATGAACATTAAAAAACATAACGCTTCGATTATATTTTAATAACATATTTGTGCTACAAGAATATTAATCGAAATTCGTAATAATTTTAGTCCAAAAGCTTTTGAGAAAATAACTAAGTTTTTTTTTTTGATAAATATTAAATTATACATTCCTGAGAACTTCGCTTTACATTACAATTACAATTTGACGTAAGGTCAATGTAGAGAATACCGTCTATCAGGTAAGACCATCTACAAGTCTTTCGTCGCTTCTATATCTTATCGCTTATAACTCTTGCATTTAATCTGGACATTCTTGGGCTCTTTTTACTCAGAATCGACAGCATTCTCCATCCTACCATTAAAAAAATATGTCCCAAAATGTTCATTCCATTACGTCACGTTTTAATGTCAACATTTTTTTCACTTGTACTCGTAGACAATTTTCATACAAATTTTTGGGACACTTTTTTATCATCAGGATTGAATATGCTAGTGATTCCGAGTTGAAAGAACCCAAACTCAACCTCACCAGGATCTGTGAGAATCAGGTTTTCAATATTCATTTTAGAAAACGCCCACCTAACTATTTCAATTTTCAACATATTATTACAATTAAACTTTACCTACAAACAACTCTCATAGACCAAACAGCATTTCGATGTTTGCATCGATTAGCAATCTATCGTCGATCTTTAATCGATAAGTCGCATTACTCTCGAAAACTGGTTTATCATTTATAATGACTTTACTAACAACACTACTTATGACTTATGACCAGTGGTAGCCTATATAACATTTAAAACTTTCGCGGTTTAAACACATATTAAATCACATTTAGAAACGGGTCTATCGCGAATTTATTTTGTTACCTTTATTTACCGACGTTTCGACACAGGTTTCACTGGTCGTGGTCGCGGCTAACTGACGTCCCAGCAAAATGTCAAAACAGAGATTTGTGTGACTACATTGGTAGCCTCTATTACAACGCAATAAGATTGAAAAATAGTCATTAACTTTCATACACGTAAATACTGGTATCATAATAACATAATGGCGTTTTGGTTTTGGAAATATTGCGTTTTCCGACTACTCTGATATATTGCATACAAGATTACCTTATTAATTTTAAGAATTGGTTTATTTATAGCTACATAATTAATGGATATTTTTAGAAAAGGTTTAACTTTCGCTAAATTAACCGATAACGATCAATATAACCAGAATTTTAACATTTAGCCCAATGGAATATTTGTTAAAATTTGCATTAAAATATTTCATCAAAAAAATGGAAGTGACTGATGAGGGCAATTAATTCATTCCCAATGTTGATATTTAGCTATATTAATATAAATTATATTATTCTAAACACTATAATTTACCTACCTACTTAATAGAGTGGTGTGCTCGTTAGCTATTTATTAGCGATATTTTGTTTGAATATTTTTTTAATCATAGTAAATTATGTTTAAAGTAATTTTGTATCTACATTCAAAAACAATGAAGACTATGAATATGTTCTATGAATATTTTCGGCTATATTACCAAAGGTATTACGGAATTTAAGAGAATACTTATTTACAAAAAAAAAATTAAAGGAAAAAAGGAATGAAAACATTACACTCTTTTCTTTGGGCAGTTGTGTAAAAATTTATCGCTTCCGGCAAGTTTTCCATTATGGTGATTTTTTCCATTTTTCGTTTAATATAAAAAATACTAGTATCAATCGCAGACGTACTTATCCATCTGCTTGATGAAAATTACAATTCATGAAAGTATTCTCAAAATATTTACTTATCATCCTATCACCTCCATTCCAAAATGACTTGCCCATTCAATACAATAAAAACTCATTTAACCACAAATAAGGTGCCTTATATAAGTGTTTATAAAAATCATAAGCGGTTTCAAGGCTGCTCGTGGGCTGTAGTGTGGGTGGTTGTCGCAACAGTATACAACTATACAGTTTGGCGAGCTCGCGAAATATACAATAATGTGTATTTTGAATTGTGTTCGTATCTTGGATCACTTCCTGGCTAAGTCCACCAATATTTTCCCATCACGGAATAATTGTGTTCCGGAAATGTGAAGCCGAAACGAATACGTCGAACTTTTGACAGTTTAGTGAAATGTAATGACGATTGATGTAATTCCAGATCTCTAGCAGCCCAAAAGTTCACCTACAATTGTGAACGAAGGCTGAAACCATTTGAGCCAACTTTGTGCAAAAGCAATTTATTGTTTCTCGTTCTAACAAACACCTCAACATAAAATTTATAAAACCTACAGTAGTATTATAAAATCTTTATAACCGCGATTACAAAGCTGACATAATCTGATCCGTGGATCCATAATATCAATGATCCACGCACGCGCAGTTAAACGCCCCGCCCGCGCCCGTAGCATCAATCCGACGCGCGCAGGCTATGACCCGCGTAAATCATACTTTTTTAGTGACTTCATTAGGCTGTGCATGATTAAGGAAAATAGTTGAGGTTATGTTGGAAATAAAACCTACAATAGGGATAATGACACATGTTGAATTTTATAACAAAATCTAGTAACATAGATAGCAAATGAGCAATTTATTACAATACTGTAGATATTAAAATAATATATGGAAATAATACAAAAATACAGGACTTGAACTTCCAAAAAGGAAAAAAGTAAGGATACGGTAATTCGATTCCTTACATTTTTTCCAAAAAAATATTGTACAGCAACTATATACATAAACGCAATATTTCACCGACAAAAACGCAATTTTCTTATTTTGTCCATACATTCAAAATGGGCTCTCAGTGAACTTGACGTCACGTTCACTTATTGTTTTGTTAGAAGCGTTTCGCGAGTGAAGTACGACGATGTAAGACTGTCGGACTTTGACTATCATTTCTGACTTTTGTATTGCTTTAATGCAATGGGTCCCATATAGACATTTGATCCTAAAAATAAACCTGATCGATTGATACCATTAATAAAAATTTGTCATCTGTTAGCTTATACTTGATTAACAGTCAAGCTGGAAACCAATTCGTTTGGTTTTGAAACTACACGACTCTAAAATAATTTAAATACCAAACTATGTACACAGTTAGCAGAAGGTGCTAAGCGGGCCAGCTGTTCAAAATGATCTTGACACGACTTTATTGTTAAGAGAACAAGAGCGTGTCAAGGTAATTTTGAACACCTCGCCCGCTTAACAACTTCTGCTACCGACTGTACATACGCAATTATAATAAAAATACCATGTCACAGAATAAATAATAGTACTAGGTACAGAATATTCACTCTACAAGGTGGCGCAAGCACGAGCAGGCGTCCGTTCCGTAGCGGTGCGCGGCAACTACTATGACTAGACACCAAAATTGGTGTGAGCCGCATGTACTTGTAGCGACGCGATGAAATCGCGGAGTGAGCCATGCCTGACCATGTTAAGTGAGTCCTAAGCTTGCTTAAAAAATAAGAACCGTCAGATGAAAAAAAAATCATAAAACAAATAAATAAATAAACACGTAGAGTCGACCCAAGCTAACTTTGCATGGAATTTGCAATGACAAAATCTGGAAATGTCAAGTTTTTATTAACATTATTACGTTTACAATGACACTTCCTCACTTTGTTCTGTTCAATTCGGTGTAAAGTTAGATTATATAATAAAAAATAATTAAAAAATGCTTTTTATTTCTACATCACTTAGAATACATTTCAAAAAACTATTTTTAAATTAGTCTGATGTATCCCTTTTGGGTAAAAGCCCCACACTTTCTCCATTCCAAAGTTAGGTTATACAGACTATAAATTCAGCCAAATTATTTGACAGGAAAAGTTTTCTAAACGTAAAAATACGTTTAGAAATTTTTCCTTTATTCTGTAAATAATGTATGTGCTTTTTAAAGACAATATCATTTGTGAAATAAAACTATGAAACGGATTATACCGCGCATATCGCGCAGACTGATCCTAACAAGGCCTAGTTCCCCCTCTGGGTTGAAAGGTCAGATGGCAGTCGCTTTCGTAAAAACTAGTGCCTACGTCGATTCTTAGGATTAGTTGTCAAGCGGACCCCAGGCTCCCAGGAGCCGTGGTAAAATGCCGGGATAACGCGAGGAAGAAGGAATTGAATTTATAATACATCCCGACGTTTCAAACCCTTTACAGCGTTCGTGGTCAACGGGTGACTCCCGGACTCGGGTGTCACCCGTTTTTATTTCATGAGTAACTATCGCGGTAACCGAAGACAATATAATATCATTTGTATTTTCATATTAATAACCTCAAAGTTAAAACTTCTCGCCCGAAGCCAAACTTTCATAGGCATTGACGATAACCATCGGTTGCATCCATCGATTCAAATCGATTATCGCCCCGCGACGAATCGAATTGATTCAATAGCTGTCCACACTTTCGCTCGATTGCGTATTCGTAATTAGTCAGTGTCATTTATGTTTATATGTTTAGTTTGTAATAGTAAGCAAATAATTGGTGGTGCACTTTCGTTTAATTGGAATGGGAGATTATGTGTTTATGATTTGTAAAAAATAAAGTGATTGAAAACATGTTTGAGTTAGTCCGACAAGAAATTGTGGAAAATTTATGAGGGCGCCACTTCCTACAAAACCGTCGCATTTTTGACGTAAAATGCTTAAACATTATGAATGGTATAGAAAGGATGCCAATCTCTTATGGCAGAATTGTTGCAAAAGTGACCGATTTCAGCTTTAAACAATAGTTCCTAATCTATCCGGTGGCGCTAGTTAGGCTCTGGGACATGAGTATAACATGAACCATATAAGGCAACAAATAACCCGACCAATTTACGTAGGTTGTTTTTAGTAGTATTTCGGTGTATGGTGGCGCCGCCTACTTACTGTTTTTTGATGGACACTTTTCGTACATAGAGATTTGGCTCCTTTATATAGTTTGAATTTTTTTAATAACAAAACTTCCGTGAGACATGAACTTCCTCGGTACGGAGTGAAACATGTCGAGCGTTTTCGACTTAAAATACGTGAGTGACCCGTTATTAATATATTTAATATTAATTTTTTTAGTTCCATTTTATTTAATTTCTACTACCTATATTATGTGGCATAATTAGTAATAATTAAAAATGGAAAAAAATCAAACGAATAGGCATAAGTAACTATGGTAACTATTTATATATCAAATTGTGGGAAAAGAAAATACTCTGATAAGCAAATTTTGTCAGTAAAAGAAGTAGAAATTTTAAAATTTTTAAGAATGATCCTTCATGCCTAAATTTTTTCAAATTTGCCGCCTTTTTCTATTGACAAAGACGGCTTGCCAGAGTATATAATGTTAATAACCATAATGAAAAATAAGTACTACGTTTGTATCGACTATCGGGCAGCGGTCGTCTACTATCCTCTTAAATGTGACGTTTTCAACCAAAAGATACCACAGTGCCGCTTGTTGATAAGGTTGATTTCTAATTGAAGCTATATGGAAATAGCGCCTTACTGATAAGTACCCTTTTGGTTGAAAATGGCACAAATAACTATGGCGCTGAATTCCAATTTGTTGTTATTATTATTACACTAATTAGACCTATTCACAATAGTACAATCATGTCTACATGGTCTAGTAACTTTATTCGATTAGTTTTGGTTTTCAATTAATAAAAGGTCAGAAAATTATCATTAGACGCGCTCTGAGGCAATATTCGGCCTTGACTTAATGCATAGACTGTTTCTAGAGATCCGTAAACAGTATAAATCTTCATATTATGTGTATTATAAGTAATAAACTGAAACGGATGTCATATACTAAAGACTAAGTGACCAAGCCCTCCAGTGGTGGAGGCCTTTTTTTTTGCATAGTTTTTTTTTTGAGTCTTTTTTTTGATTGCATATACTCAAGGGCCTGACACTCTTTGATAGAGAAAGATAGTCTTATTGCGATTCCTATAAGTGGAAAGAGAAAATAGTGCCATGCTTTGTCCTTATCACCGACCGGGTTTTTTTTTCATGGTCGGGTTATGGCAGCATAGGTAGGAGGCGATGGTGAAATACCGAAATTTATAAGAGTGAAAGAGAAAAAGGATTATGCTGCCATACATTAACCTGTCAATACATGAATATGTCTTTCTCTTACCCCTGGTCGCTCGGTTTCATGTCTATAACTACTATACTATGTCTATGCATATACTCGAGAAATTGGGACGTGAATCGCCGCGACCGGGTAGCAGGAGGTCCTGGCTTGTTCACTTTTTCTTTAGTATGTGACACCTAGTTTAGTTTATAACTTAAAAACTGTTTTTAGAAATACGCTATTATGTAATCTCTTGAGCAAGATTTTTAAGAGTTACAAGCTAAAATTACAAGCTGACAGAACCCTTGACATTCCTTGATTGTTATAATTTCCAACCAAAACAAAGTTCCAGAAAGGCCACCCGCAATTTTATTATTAAGAAATAATGCCAAAATGGCCGAAAACGGTTTAACCTTACCCGACATCCGCTCGTTAACTTTTTCTACTTATTTTTAACCAAAAGACAATGTTAGACATACTTTGTACTCTAATCAACAACAACTTAGATTTAAAAATATTTATAAGTACGGTTTTTACTCACTATTATTTTTAGTCGCTTTTGGCGACATGTAACAATAAAATAAATAAATAAATATTTATTTTATTTGAATATTTTGATATATGTCTCACGATAGTTTAAGTGCGAACTTAGATTTAAGTTTGATATTAATGCTGGCTATATGAAGTATGTGTAGTTTTGTAGGACAATAATGATACTTTAAAAGTAATGAATGTATATTCAATTGAAATAATAGCTACAATGGAAAATCGATGTCATGTAAATAGTTCATTGCTAATGTATATAGCTTAATTTTAAGATCAATATTTGCTGCCATGTGATACTGCGTATAATGGTTATGTCAACTTAAAATTACCATATTTAAGCGGATAAATAATTATCTTATCTTATCTTTGCAATTTTGTCCATCGTCTTTTAACAAATCATTCATGTTTCAGAGAGCCTAATGCGAACCTAGCAAACCTTAATTATATGCTTCTGTATCTAATTTGAGCGGTATCTCTTGCATATTTGAGCGATAGAAATATATCGAAATTGGGAATTTTTACGTTTCAAGTTCATCTAGTTCGACAATGAAAGTAATAGACAACTTATGTAATGAATTCATGAGTTTTTTCGGTCATCAATTCGTCAAAACGGTCATATTATGAATATGTTAAATTCAATAAACTTTAAATTAGTTAATACACAAAGACAGACTTAACGTAAAAACAAGGGCAAACGTCTAGAAGTAAATGCCAACAAAACTTTATATCACATTTACAAACGGGTCTACCGCGAATTTATTTTGTTACCTTTATTTACCAGTGAAACCTGTGTCGAAACGTCGGTAAATAAAGGTAACAAAATAAATTCGCGATAGACCCGTTTGTAAATGTGATTTAATATGTGTTCAAAACGCGAAAGTTTTAAATGTTATAAAACTTTATATGTTAGTCATAATATACCATAGGTTAACGAAATAAAATATGCATGCACCGATCTATTGAACAACGTGTATTGAATCGGTGCGAGTTATATTCATCAAATTGCTAAGCACAAATCACAAGATTTTTTAGTGAATTTACCTCGTTCACTGGACTTTAAGTACATTGCTCTAAATGCGTGTTTAATTGACTTAATTTCGTCCTAATGAGCCATAATAGCCCTTCACAATTAAGAATACGGGAAGGACATAAATGACTAATTATAATACAGTTTAAATGTTGTTTAAATAATGTCTCTCCTGTTTATAATTTGTTGATTGCATTTTAGAATTTGGTCTTGGAAAATTGGTTTTTATTTGACAAGTATTGTATATTTTTATATCACGTCGTTGGCAATCAAGCATGCGCATATTATTATAATATACTAAAAAAGAGAAATTATGTTGTATCCTTTAAAATTTTAGGTACTTAATGTTGTATATTACTGGCTAATCAAAATTTTGAATTTATACTTCTTCTACACAATATGTATTCCATTGATGTCTGTTGTTACTTCAATAAACTAAGTCAACAAACAACATTCGTTATCAGCACGAATTTATATTTAAATAGATTTACACGCGTGAAACTGCATTATTCTTGTATTAAAAGTGAATCGGCAAGTTTTTACAATATGGGCGTGTATATTTTGTGAAAATCCGTGAAAATTTAATAGTTCACAATTTTCCGATATTTTTTGTTGTGACATTGGAATAGCTGTAATCATGTCAAATAATTCTCTTGGTGCAATAAAACCGCTACTAAATAGAGAGGGATATTCATCATGGAAGTTTAAAATACGTATGTACCTCATTCATGAAGATTTATGGGAGACCGTCATCGGATACCCTGCAGGTAACAATATCTCAGCTGAGAAGAAGTTACGTAACGATCAAAAGGCGTTATCTAAAATATGTCTCACTGTAGATGGTATGGCTATTACCCATGTAAGGTCAAGTAAGACAGCCAAAGAAGCTTGGGATGCTCTGGCGTCCGCTTACGAGGACAAAGGCTTAGGGCGTCGTATAAGTCTCGAACGGAAGCTGTACAGGTACTGCCTTGATGATTTTGACTCCAATATAGAGACTTACATAAATGCTGTCATGTCAACTGTGCAAGATTTAGCCGATATAGGCAAAACTATGGAAGATGCTTCAATAGCTGCAATTCTTCTAGGAGGCTTAAGTCCTCAATATGCACCCTTAGTAATGGCTTTAGAAAACTCGAATATAGACATTACTGTAGACCTAATTAAGACGAAATTATTGAATGAATTGAATAAGCCAGCCTTAGATAACCCTAGTACTGCTTTTCGAACCCGAATGAACCCAATCAAACCTCAATCGACACAAAAGAAGCCGGTAGTCTGTTATGATTGTATGGAGCCAGGACATAAGCGGCCAGATTGTCCCCATAAGAAGGATAAGAAGAGAAAACCCGTATATCACAAGAATTCTCTATGTGCGCTGAATGTTAATGACGGCTTTGAACATGACAAATTCTTTGTAGACTCTGGTGCTTCGGCGCATATGTCGTCAAGAGTAGATTGGATGGAAAACGTGAAAGGTTCTTCAACCGGGAACGTGACCATTGCAAATGGTGAAGTATTACCCAGCAAAGGCGTCGGAGATATTTCTATTACCAGTTGCAGTCACAATACTGATATAAAGAAGATTACGGATGTGGTTCACGTACCGAACTTGAAGTCTAATCTTATTTCAGTCAAGAAGTCGGTTGATAAGGGTTTTACCGTAGTTTTTGATAAAACTGGTTGTAATTTTTATGATTCTGATGCTTTTTCTTGTAAAGGTGATGTAATTCTACATGGTTCTGTTTGTGGTGGACTGTATTCTTTAGACTGTACAGTCAACACACCTCGTCAATTATCCGCTTTTGAGACACACTCCGATGTTTCTAGCTTCAAGCTATGGCATAAGCGTTTAGGTCACCTGTGCCGCATTGGAATGGATCAGCTAAAAAACGGTCATGCAGTAGGCGTCGACTACACAGCGGTAGACAAGGAACCTTGCATCTCCTGCATTGAAGGTAAGCAAAGTCGGAAACCCTTTAAAAAGGTTTCACACAAAAAGTCAACATCAGTTTTGGAACTTATTCATTCTGATGTCTGTGGTCCCCTGCCTGAAACTTCATTTCAAGGCAATAAATATATGTTATTCTTTATAGACGATTTTTCTCGTATGACTTTTGTATTCTTTATTTCTTCAAAAGCCGAAGTAAAGAATAAGTTTTGCATTTTTCAGTTATTAGTGGAGCGGGAAACTGGAGCCAAAATCAAGACACTGAAGAGTGACAATGGAAAAGAATATGTTAATGGTGAATTTTCGAACTATTTACAAAGTCAAGGAATTCAACACCAAACAACAGTTCCATATAGCCCACAGCAAAACTCGGTTGCAGAGAGAACTAATCGTTCTATTGTGGAGAAAGCCAGATCAATGCTTTCGGAAAGCTCTCTTTCTCAGGCCTATTGGCAAGATGCTGTAGAGATGGCGGTGTATCTCAAAAATAGATCACCTCATCGTGCTCTCGATGGCAAGACTGCGTTCGAGAAGTGGTATGGTAAGTTACCAAATTTGTCTCATCTACGCGTTTTTGGATGTAGAGCTTTTATTCAGGTCCCCGAATGTCGTCGGAAGAAACTGGACATGAAAGCATCTGAACACATTTTCGTTGGATATTCAGAAGATCCACGAAGCTATTATTTCAGGGACGTTAGATATCCCAGAAAAATTGTGAAAAGCAGAGACGTAACTTTCTTTGAAAATTCTTTTAAGGATTTAAAAGGTAAAGATAGTAACTCTGGTGTTGATATACATGAACTGGCACCTATACCTCTTCTCCTAAGTTCAGAAGTGAACTCGTCAAATAGTTCAAATGAACCTACACCTCTGGTAAGTACTGTCACCGATGAAGAACATAATCATCCAGATACTGCACGTGTATCAGAAAATATTGACTACGACCCTGAAGTTGAAGAACCGTGGTACAACTCTACTAATGAAGTTGAACAAATTGTAAATGTTTCTGCACATTCATCAGAAGATGAAGAGTATGATACTGAAGCTGCGGAACCAAGGTATAATTTGAGGCCCAGAAACTCTAAACCTGCTGCCAATTGTGTATGCATGCAGTCTTCATCACTTAAGGTGATTGATGAACCTACAAGCTATTCGCAGGCTATGAATGCAGAAGATAGAGATATGTGGTATCGAGCTATGCAAGATGAATACCAATCCCTGCTTGATAAAGAAACGTGGGTTCTTGTTAACAGACCAGATAAGAAGGTCATACCTTGCAAATGGGTCTATAAGCTGAAGAAAAATGCACATGGTGACGTAATTAAATATAAAGCAAGACTTGTAGTCAAAGGCTTTAATCAAACATATGGTGTGGATTATACTGAAACTTTCTCTCCAGTCGTTCGTAATTCTTCACTGCGCATGCTTTTCGCGTTGGCTGCCGAAAAAGGTATGAAGATGCATCATTTAGATGTTCACACGGCGTTTTTAAACGGAGATTTGGAGGAAGAGGTGTATATGAGTCAGCCAGAGGGTTTTGCTAAACCTGGACAAGAAGGTAAAGTATGCCTACTAATGCGTTCGCTTTATGGCCTCAAACAGGCACCGAGGGCATGGTTTAAAAAATTAACCGAAATTTTACATCGTTTAGGTTTTAACCAAACTCCTTCTGAAGCATGCGTTTACACTAAAAAGGTTGGTACCGAGTCTATAATACTCGCCTTTCATGTCGATGACATTGTCATATTCTATAGAGAAAATAAAACGTTAGAAAACGTCATAACTGACTTAAAGAATTATTTTAGCTTAAAAGTGCTGGGCCCGTTGAGCTATTATTTAGGTTTGAATATTAGTAGCAAACCTAATGAGATTAAATTATCTCAAGAAACTTACATTAAGGATTTGTTGCGAAAGTTTAATATGTCGGAGTGCAAGTCTGTACCTACGCCATTGGAAGCAAAAAAGTTGTTGCCGTGTGAAGATGGTAATATAAACAAAACTTCGCTATATCCATATCAGCAATTAATCGGATCACTGATGTTTTTGGCTGTAAACACGAGACCAGATATCGCTCATGCGATATCGTATTTAAGTCAATTTAACACTAAACACGACAAAAGTCATTGGATTGCCGCAAAGCGAGTGTTGCAGTATTTAAAAGGTACTATCGATTTGGGCATTATTTACAGGAAAGGCGGTGGATGTCTACACGGTTATGCAGATGCAGATTGGGCCAATTGTCCTGTAGACCGTCGTTCCTACACAGGATTTTTCTTCACCATGGCCGGTGGCGCTATTTCTTGGGAAAGTAAGAAGCAGTTCACCATTGCCCTTTCATCAAGTGAAGCGGAATTTATGAGCTTGTCGAGTGCTGCGAAGGATGCTGTGTTTCTGAGGCGGTTGATGTTTGAACTTACTGGTAAGTTGACAACTATACCAATTTATAATGATTCACAGTCTGCCCAAAAACTGGCACTGAATCCAGTCCACCATAACAGAACCAAGCACATAGATACAAGATTTTACTTTATACGTGATTTATTAAATGACAATATTGTTAATGTCATTTACACTCCTACATTGGAGATGTGGGCCGATGTGCTAACTAAGCCATTGGCTCGTACAAAGCATCAGAATTGTGTGAAAGGTATAGGTTTATGTTTATAACCATATTTTGATTACGGGGGAGTATGTTGTATATTACTGGCTAATCAAAATTTTGAATTTATACTTCTTCTACACAATATGTATTCCATTGATGTCTGTTGTTACTTCAATAAACTAAGTCAACAAACAACACTTAAGTATAACAAGATCGGTCGGAGTGGCGAGCCTTGGGGGAGGCCTATGTCCAGCAGTGGACGTCTATCGGCTGACATGATGATGATGATGATGAAGTATAACAAACTATTTTATGAGTAGCGACTTTTGAAATGTGATTTACGTTGTTTAAATAAGTGTTACAATAAAGGGGCCCACCCATTACCAGTCCGCCGCACGATATTGGCCTGTCAGTTGTTCGGAACTGCCAATTTTTTATTCTAACTGACAGGATGATATTGTATCTTAAGGGGCAATATAATAGGTAACTAGTAACATAATATAGTCATTGACTGTACTACTCGTGCATTTTATAATTTATTCCAGTAATTTAGTAATAGGTCGATTTAAGTAGGGCTATTTCAAAATATTTTTTAATAAACTTTATTTACCTCCTATTTAATTTACAGTGACTACAATGAATAGTTGAATAGGCTCGTATTTTTTTTTTATAGGACATTCTTACACAGATTGACTAAGTACCACAGTAAGCTCAAGAAGGCTTGTGTTGTGGGTACTTAGACAACGATATATATAATATACATAAATACATAGAAAACACCCAAGACTCAGGAACAAATATCTGTGCTCATCACACAAATAAATGCCCTTACCGGGATTCGAACCCAGGACCATCGGCTTCACAGGCAGGGTCACTACCCACTAGGCCAGACCGGTCGTCAAATGTAATTCACCTTATAATCTTAATTTTATTGGTTTATTCTACAGTCAAGTGTAAAAATATGGGTGCTTTTAACTTACTCAAAAATATGTCCGATAATATTTAGATCAGTACGGTTTCACTCACTATTATTTTTCTCCTGAGGAAGGATTCCCAAAGAGTCCGAAACATGTCGCCAAAAGCGACTAAAAATAATAGTGAGTGAAACCGTACTGATCTAAATATTTTGAAATATGTCTGGATAGTTTAAGTTCGATAGTTATAGTTCTTAATTCGCTAACATAAGAGCTATGGGACATATTTTTGACACCCAGGATATTTTTACACTTGACTGTACAATCTTGACTATCAATTTCTTCAATTTAGCCCACATCAACATATATTTAATCGCACTTAAACTATCGTGAGACATATTTCAGAATATTTATCAGTACGGTTTTTACTCACTATTATTTTTAGTCGCTTTTGGCGACATGTTTCGGATACTTTGGGAATGGATTCCCTACTACGACTAAAAACAATAGTGAGTAAAAACCGTACTGATAAATATTTTGAACATATATTTAGTCAACTACTAATAAAACAGTTACCATTTAACAGGTCATAAAGGAAGTGTATTTAAATGGAAATGGAAATGGAAATGTAAATTCGGAATGTTAATTATGTAAGATATAGAAATGCATGAAATGAAATTTTAATTTTAATTATTAAGAAATGAAACTGTAAATTATGTTTGTTTATTAAGGAATAAAGAGGCTATATTATATTATTATAAAGGAAGTGTGCCGAGTATTCCGAGCACGGCGCTGGCTTCCGCACGGGACCCGGTGAAATGACCCCTGGGATCCCTACCAAACAGAGTGGAAGTAACCATTTCATTTAAATAATAATAACCGATATGACCTTCAAACCTTCAAGAAAAGAGCGTATTCCCATCTTAAAGGCCGGCAACGCACTTACAACCCCTCTGGTGTTGCGGGTGTCCATGGGCGGCGGAAATCGCTTACCATCAGGATATCCGTCTGCTCGTTTGCCTCCTATTTCATAAAAAAAAAAAAAAAAAAGCCGCCAGACCGAGCTAACTATGCATGCACGGACTTGGCAAGCGCTAGTGTGGTAACGCTATTATGAACGTCACATTTTTATATTAGGAATCTGACGTTGTCGCTATGGCATGAACACCGGAATTTCAGAATCCTCAAATATGTCGAAATTATCGTTATTTCGATATTTGATTTTTTTTGTTACATTTTCTCAATAAGTATGAAATTATGGTAAAATCTGTAAAACTGATGTATTTCTTACATGCTTAGTGGTTAGTTTACGTGTTAAAATAATACATGTGTCACAGGTCTGGTCACAGACCACCACAACATTTAGGCAATAAATACTAAATATTTATATATTAAAAAGTAATAAATTGAATTGAATTAGAACTAGACCACAAGGTAAACAATCTTTTTAGCTAAATTTTTTTTTTTACTTTAAGCTAGATAATAAGTTGTAGTAAAAAATCACAAATCAATACAGAGATTTGATTATTTTTAGTTATCATTGAACTATATCCATATTTAACTATCAAAAAAACTGTCAGTATGCCAATTATGATATCAATCCGTGTCTTATCGAAACAAATCGATCACAAACATCAATCTCAAAATCAATCTACGCGGCAACATCAAAGTTTTCACACAAGTATGTATTATGTAGTACTAGCATCAACATTGTTAAGAGGGGGCGTAAAGCCAAGAAATTAATGTTAATGAAATTAATGTTTGACGAAGCTTGTTGCAGAAATTATGTTTTGTATTAGTGTTAATGTAGAATAAGGTCAGGACGATGCTTGTGCGGATTACGTTTGTGTTTTGACGAAGCATGTGGCGGATTACCTTTTTGTATGATTTAATTATTAAATAAATACATTAGTAATGTCAATTAATGTTATGTTGTGTTTTATGTTAATGTCACAGCTGTTGGATCTCCTAATAAATAAAATAAATAATAATAAAATAAATTAGAAGGAAGCAAATATGGCGCTCCGCGCGAAACTTGCGAGTTGCGACCTGCTTGTTTGCTTACTTGTTTTTTTAGGGTTCCGTACCTAAAGGGTAAAAACGGGACCCTATTACTAAGACTCCGCTGTCCGTCTGTCCGTCTGTCCGTCTTTCCGTCTTTCCGTCTGTCCGTCTGTCTGTCTGTCTGTCTGTCACCAGGCTGTATCTAATCAACCGTGATAGCTAGGCAGTTGACATTTTCACAGATGATGTATTTCTGTTGCCGCTGCTACAACAACAAATACTAAAAAGTACGGAACCCTCGGTGGGCGAGTCCGACTCGCACTTGTCCGTTTTTTCCTTTTTTTTCTTGCTTGGTTGCTTTGCTTGTTGCTTGCTTGCGAGTTGTGAGCTTGATATTGTCGGGTATTTACCTTTTATCTCAATTAGGTACTCTGAAATAATACTTCTGTTTAAAAAAAATCTCGTCAGATCTCTCGGCTATATCAATAGCTATATGCAGGGTAACGATATTTAACTGAAAATAAACGAAAACCAGACATGTTTTCTTGTTTTCTTTCTATGGAGCCAATTTTAACTATTTAAGGCTTTAGGTTCTACTCTTATAAATATAATCTACTTTCCGTGTGATATTTTTCATGGCGTTTTCCTTTGTAAAAACGTAACAATTTTGCACTAGCCCCCTCTTAACTGGACCAAAACACAGTTCAAATACATCATAGTTCATTTCGTACAAAGGCTATCGTCCTTGGCCTGCGGGTTGAAACAAACGATCAAGATAATTATCATTACAATACATTATGATTGAAAAACTAGATGATGATTTGAAAACTATACCGTAGAGTTTTTTAAGTTTTTTACATACATACATATAATCACGCCTATTTCCCGGAGGGGTAGGCAAAGACCACGGATTTCCACTCCACGATCCTGACATATCTCTTTCGCTTCCTTCACTTTCATAAAATTCCTAATACACGCTCGCCGGTTTAGGGTGCTCTTGACCTGGCCTTTCTTTAAGTCTGGTCTGGTCTTTCTTTAAGTTTTTTAGTGTTCTGAATAAAAAAGTCTTACACTCATTAGACAATTTCGGTGTTTACAAATTATTAATTAACTAGCGACCCGCCCCGGCTTCGCACGGGTAGTTCAACTAATTTACACAAAACCTTTACAAATTTTACATATAAGCCTTCCCCTTGAATCAATCTATCTATTAAAAAAAAACCGCATCAAAATCCGTTGCGTAGTTTTAAAGATCTAAGCATACGTAGGGACAGACGGACAGACAGCGGAAAGCGACTCTGTTTTATACTATGTAGAGCTCGTTCCCACTATGTCGGATGTCGGGACGACTTTTAATCGGGTGTCGGCGCCTCTGTTCACACTAGTCGGCTGTCGGGACGATTTTTAATCGGGTGTCGGTGCCTCTGTTCACACTAGTCGGCTGTCGGCCACGACCGCAGCTGGTGCCATTTGAGGTTCTCATTTGACGCGCGGGAGGCACAGGGGGTGCGGCGCGGGCGGGGTCGGTCCGACATCCGACTTCATGTGAACAGCGCCGCCGACAAGATTTTTTTCCGGACGGAGGGCTGACAAAACACACGATATTTTATGTCGGATCCGACACAAAATCGTTGTCGTTCGTGTGTGAATAGCTTCATATAAAATGTCCTGCCGCTACGACACCCGATTAAAAATCGTTCCGACATCCGACATAGTGGGAACGAGCTCGTAGTGATTGCACAGTCAAGTCAAACACTTTGTCGGATGCTAATTCTGATTTCAAGTAGAGAGGCGAAAATAAAATGCAGTTATCAAGAGTTTTACCATTTTATATCTAAAGTCATAATAGCAGTTTATGTGACTGCTACATAATGAAAGGCATGAAAACTCGTGTGGGTTTATGAAACGAACATAGTGAGTTTCATAATAGAATCACACGAGTGTTTTAATGCCTAATTATGTACAGTTACATACACTGCTTTATCTACACACATATTATAAACTTTCTATGATATATTGAATTATTCACTAACCTCATATTACAGCCGACATTGGGGCATAGTTGCTCTATGGCGGAATTCGCGGATATGAGGTGGCGTCTCCGAAATATCTTTATCGCACATTTTACATGAAACTTTTGCTAGAGTTACTTTAAAAACAACAAAACAAATTATCTTTTACTTACAAACTAATTAAAAGATAAACTGCACGTCAAATAGCGGCAAAGAAAACTTTTTTCACGCATGTCACGCATCCGTAGTTTTTTTTTTTATTCAGAGACAAACTAGAGTGGGGGTCGATTGCTATATCGTTCGATACCAACAACTAACAAGCGAGATTTGTCAAATTTGTATGCAATTGACATATCATTTCGAATAAAACGTCATCTCGACTGATATTAGAATAGAGGTCAAATCAAATTTTTTTGTTTTTCTAAATTTGAATAAAATAATATTATCGAAATCGATGTTATTATTTAGCAATAATAACATTTTCACAGATAAAAAATTTGCTGTAACAAAACAGTGTATCTTAATGTTGGCCATTATTTACGCATTTTGAAGGCATCATAGAGGGTTTATGATATGTGTGTAGATAAAATGCTTTAATAACTACCTAGAATATAAAATCTGCCACTTTACGTATTAAACTGGCACTAAAAAGCAGTGAGAATCGGCAACAATGGCGAATGGCAATTAAAACGAACGGTCAAAGTGGGTTGTGTTACATTAATCATTCCAGATCTTTCTGAACAAATATTTACAACAAAGTTTCGGGTTCCGTTGTTGTGTATAGGAGTTTTCATCAAAAATACTAACGCATAAGCGTTTTCACATTGCCCGATCCGATATCGGATGTTGAATGACATTTGAAGTAGTTTTCCTACCACTAATGTGTTCACGTATTTATTTAGTGTCTATTCGTGTTACAAAAATCGTAATCACAAAAGAAAACTCCAAATAGAAGAAGAAGAAGAAGAAGAAGAAGAAAGACAAATTCCATAAAGCACACATACACAGGACAATGCAATGAAAGAAAAAAGATGTTTAAAAAAGGGAATATAAAAATAATAGCAAAAATAAAATTATTTACACATTAAAAACATAAAAATTACACACGGGTCCAGCAATATATGTGTGCAGTAGGGAAGAGGCCCTGTCTCAGCATATTGTTGCAATTTGCAAGCGAGGCAAATTCCAACGGTAAATACCGATATAAATTTATTTATTGCACAAGTTTTTGTATCCTAGTAAAGCCCGACCAGAAATATATGGTCATTGTCAAGAGCGCGCTGTTATTCTCATGTATGTGGTGATAGTTCAGTTTAGTATGAAAAATTTAGTTCCAATGAAATTCCGCAACATGGCGCGTGATCATATATTCCTAGTCAGGCTTTACTCGTACATACCAATAAAATAAATAAATGTAAGAGTGAATAGGCTGTTACTGAACCGGTGAGCTTCATCTTAGGCCCTGTCTTCACTTTCCATCAGGTGTGACTAGGGCCAATCGCCGATCAGTTTATAATAAAAAAAATGTAGGTGATACTAGAGGACTACTTCCTTTCTTCTTGTCTCTCAAAGAAATGACTATAATTTACAAATATAAGGATAAGGCAAATTATGCATTCTCAGACAGTATAAACTGCAACACTCTTAATATTAACTGTCCATCGGTGGACCTTACGCCTCTTGTAATAAGGTTCACTGCAAGGGCCTGACACTCTTTGATAGAGAAAGATAGTCTTATTGCGATTCCTATAAGAGGAAAGAGAAAATAGTGCAATGCTTTGTCCTTATTTTGCTTTGTTTTTTTTTTCATGGTCGGCGGCGTTTCAGGAGGCGATGGCGAAATACCGAAATTTATAAGTGAAAGAGAAAAAGGATTATGCTGCCATACATTAACCTGTCAATACATGAATATGTCTTTCTCTTACCCCTGGTCGCTCAGTTTCATGTCTATAACTATTATACTATGTCTATGGTTTACTGTCAGTTAACAGTGTGGGCGATGGTACCCTAAAACCACGAAATGACTCAAATGATTAAAGTGATGCGATGATCAGCCAAAACCAAGTTCAAAGAAATCTTTGCAAGATAACATCTGCAGGTGGAAAGCAAGCTATTTAGCAACGAGTCAGCATTCGTTTACTTAATGCTATTGAATAATCTAGATTTCTTATCAATTTTAGTTTAAAATGCGGAATTTTAAATTATGAACATATTTTTTAAGAACATTTTTGTAATTACTGTTACTGTCCAATTACTTACCTATTATTGTTTTCTTCCCCTAGGCACAGGGCGGACACGCTTATATACGTCAAAAATCACTTGCGTTTCTATGTTTGAACGGCACGTCTGTACACGCGTCATGCGTCATAGTGTGAGTTTGTTGCTTAAAAATAGTACTGAGCGGCCGGCAAACGGCCGTCAATCTGGTGTCGCGGAGCGAGGTAATTCGAGTCGGGGCGGGGCGGTGCGTGGCCGTTCTGTATGATAATACTATTACTTATTCTGTGCCCTAGGTACTCATGTCTAATACGCTGATCCAAAACGATTTGGGCTTTTCACATACCTACACTTTTTGAATTCATTCGCGGGGGTAACTAATAACTCATAACCATTTTCTAGTAAACCAAGTACTCCGCGGTTTCTGCTACTTTGTTCAATTCAATTCAATAGTAGTCGGGTGATGTGCGCACTGTTGCAATGGATTATTTATTTATGTACAAACAACTTAGATATTCATAAGAATACTAACGTAGAGAATAATATAATGAGCTATTAGAAAACGAAAACGAAGCGCCGGAAGCTCATAGCCCCGGCCCTGTCCATCGTGAGATCCCTTATGTTACTAACAATGTATTATGAATCTTTGTTATTTGAAATAAACTATTATTGAAATAAATTATTGAATTCCATTCCATGTTCGCAAGTACTAACTACTAGCGGATAGTAGTGACTAAGCCCATACTTTCTCGTCCTGCAAAAGAAAGTGATTACTAAATTCGGTTTGTTTATGGCGCCGCCCGGGGCTATGCCTTCTACAGTTTATGCCTCATTGTCTTTGACCATTTCTACCTACCACTACACTTAAGCACTTTCTACGTTTTTTGGAGCTTTCAGATTGATAACTGTGATGCTTTAGTAAGTTAATTCAAACTTACTTATATACCGAGGTAATTAATGAATCTACGGGACAGTGGCAGGCGAAGCAAGCGCACAACGAGCGCGCGCAAGCGAAGTCGTCGCAAATTCTTGAAAAAAGTGAACTATGTATTTCTAGTTTCTAAACGAATAATAACCTAAATAAAATATAACCTACCCACTAAGTAAATCGTGACGCCTTTTAGTGGCGCTATGTAACTTAGTTTTCATTTTCGATTTCATTTTCGAATTGTATGTATTATGGAAAGCTGGCGGCTTTCTCGCACAACGTATCAGCATTGCGATACAGCGAGGAAATGCCGCCAGCATCCTTGGTACAATGCCTCAAGGGCCTATTTTAGATTTACGCTAGTTATTAATTTCGTTTACGCAGTACCACTGTGTATATTATTATCTTGTATGTAAATAAAATATATATTGTATGTAACTAATTTTATTATTTAATCAAATCGATTACCGATTTTGAAACCCTGCAAACCACAAAATTATGGATGGTATAGAAAGGATGCCAATCTCTTATGGCAGAATTGTTGCAAAAGTGACCGCTTTAAATAATAGTTCCTAATCTCTCCGGTGGCGCTAGTTAGGCTCTGGGACATGAGTATAACATGAACCATATAAGGCAACAAATAACCCGACCAAATTACGTAGGTTGTTTTTGGTAGTATTTCGGTGTATGGTGGCGCCGCCTAATTACTGTTTTTTGATGGACACTTTTCATACATAGAGATTTGGCTCCTTTATATAGTCTCCATGCACAAAATTCATCGATTATATTTAACCTGTCAAAACATACGATGACAGATGACGGTGACAGATAAACTCCAGTTACGCGCATGCGCCAACAGGATGCGCGCGACGCGCCACGAATCATTAAACAGACAGATTAGCATTCATTTGTTTTGTTGATTTGGGCTGGGATTACCTACGACATAGCTGGCTCTGAGAGTAACTGTTGACGCATTGTAAACGCAGAGGGTTTACCGCGAAAATCGAATATCGAATTTTCACCTTTTTTTAAAGTCTTTCGTTTAAAGTACTTATTGTCTTTATATTAACAACATTTGCTCGGCACTTCGTTAACGTTGAACTTGACCTTACCTCTCTAGATAACATTTCCACGTTCGGGAGTATTCGCCAATGCAATCGACAAAAGACTTACCTGAAAAGAGAAAAAAGACATATTAGTAATTTAATAAGTTACTCCAATTTTGCTTGATAATATTGTTTTTCCTCTTATGAATGTTTTAATTAATTATACAGCATTTAGACTTAGAAACCCTATACATCTATAAGGACAATTTGATTAAGTATATAATCTTTTAGTTCTGACGACACTTACACGTCAAAATAATTTTAGGTTTATTTTTATATGTTTGTGTTTTTTTTAGTATTATTATTTTATATTTTTTTGTAATTATCGACGTTTAGAGACTTTATACATCTCTAAGTAATTATAATACTTTATTTTGAATTAATATTTGCAGTTAGATAGACTTTATAATTATAATTGTTGATGTTTTTTTTTGCTTGTATGTATATGTAGTAGTGGTAGTAGTAAATCACTTTATTGTACAAAACAAAAATTGTTAACATGAAATTTATATAAATTTAGGTACAAAGGCGAGCTTAAATGTAAATTCCATGTTGACGTGTAAAAGTGCCCTCGGGCCTATTTGCTGAATAAATGTTGAAAATTGAAGTTTGAATAAAAATATAAATTTATATTTATATTATAAACATCCCATAAGCTTTTTTCGCACAAAGACATTTTATTTCATTTATTCATTTATTTTTCAGTGTTTTAAAACGATGATTATTTTTTTATCATTTTGATCCTCATCACAGAAAAGCGAACTTCGAAAGTCCGAGTGAGAGAAATCATGAAGGTATAGTTTGCCTTCCTTCAAATCTTCAGGAAAACTTTTGTACGGGACAACGGTACACAAATTCATGAAATGCTCCATATTCATACTCATACTCATACTCATAAAAATGGTTCTTGGCTTTTTGGACAATGCAAGCTGCGTTGACAGCCGGCAGTATCTCATTACCTATTAATGTATTCCATGTCATGTCTACAGTTAAATAATCTTCGTGTCGTGACTGTGACATAATGCCACCCATACATACGATTACGGCGCGGGCCATACACGAATAGTCACTGTATTTGTATTGTTTTATTGTCAGTCATATGCGTAAGCTTGAGGATTTGGAGACTGCCCCTAATTTGTTTTTATCATCAGTATTATCACTAGAGCGAACTTTAAGGTGACTTTCGGATGGCAACTGCAGATTACTGTTGCAGCCTTGACGCGGGCACCTTATCTCTTTACCTGAGGAAATGAGTGACGGATTGAACGTCATAATCGTGGCAGTAATGCGGTGGAAATTGACAGAAGCAGCGGCAATACGATTCTGCTATGCCATGCGTCTTCATCGATGTGAAAAGTGATGACGCCTTTCTACAAAAGCTAGAGATTCTGGGTTCGAATTCTGGTAATGGCATGTATATTGTATACTGTGTATAATATACATACTTTTTCTCTGTATTCAATTTTAATTGAATACATATAACTTTAGTTAAGGATGAAATAATCCCCTAACCTAAAAGGGGTAAAATTAAACTTATAAGCTTAACGAAATCGCGAGTAGTACGTGTTAACTGGTTAAGCGCCACTTGCTCGATCTTACTAACCCGGGGTTAACCGGTTAAACCGTTAATCCAATGTCAAATTGTACTGGTAACCATGGTAACTCGAGTTTTTACCGGTTAACCCCGGGTTAGTGAATGGTGAAAGTGGCCCTAAGACTTTTATAAAACTTACACAAGACAAGTATTTTGTTCTAAATAGTTTTGTTTTGTCAATGTACAGTAGGTACTCAAAAAAGCACTTCAAGTAAACTTCAAAGTTATTGACTATTGTACAGTCGAAGGCAAAGATATCGATCCAGACAAATGGCTCAAAAATATGTAAACACGACTTTATTGTCTAAGGTGTAAGAGCGTACATATATTTTTGAAATTTTGGGAATGTATATATATTTATGCCCTTGACTATACACGCCTGTCCTGTCACCAGAGTGACAGTCTACACCGTATGTACGTTAACGGTTATATTCGGTAACTTATTTGCCATATACTTAAAACATAATGAATCAATTAAAAGCAAGTAATTCTAAAATAGTCTCTTTTTTCATTCTATAGAGAACCCCAAAAAGCACTTCAAGTAAACTTCAAAGCTATTGGCTATTGTACACCCCAGTCCTGTCACCCTAATGACAGTCTACACCGTTACCTTAACGGGTATATTCGGTAACTTAATTGCCATTTACTTAAAATATTATGACTCAATTAAAAGCAAGTAATTCTAAAATAGTCTCTTTTTGTCATTTTATATAGAACCCCAAAAAGCACTTCAAGTAAACTTCAAAGCTATTGGCTATTGTACACCCCAGTCCTGTCACCCTAATGACAGTCTACACCATTACCTTAACGGGTATATTCGGTAACTTAATTGCCATTTACTTAAAATATAATGACTCAATTAAAAGCAAGTAATTCTAAAATAGTCTCTTTTTGTCATTTTATATAGAACCCCAAAAAGCACTTCAAGTAAACTTCAAAGCTATTGGCTATTGTTACCGCCAGTCCTGTCACCCGAGTGACAGCCTACACCGTTACCTTAACGGGTATATTCGGTAACTTAATTGCCATGTATCACATAATAAATCAATTAAAAGCAAGTAATTCTAAAATAGTCTCTTTTTATCATTCTATAGAACCCCAAAAAGCACTTAAAGTAAACTTTAAAGTAGGTTATTGGCTACTACATGTCTGTCCTGTCACCCGGGTGACAGCCTACACGCACGGAAACGCTTTTCGCCTTAACGGGTGTACATAATGTACATTGGGGCTGTTCATTGCTATTGTTCACTATTTTAAAGGTTTTGAGTAAACAAAATTATTTCTTAACTTTTTATAGACATTTTCCTTCCATCATTCGCAAAATTTTATAGACAAAATTAATTAAATTAAATTTTACACAACATTTTACAAAATATACATATAAACTTTCCTCTTGAATTACTCTATCTATTTAAAAAAACGCATCAAAATACGATGCGTAGTTTTAAAGATCTAAGCATACAGCAGAAGCGACTTTGTTTTATATACTATCATAGAGTAACTTATACTAAGCGGTACTGTCATAGTAAATTTTGTAACCCCAGTAAATTCACTGCCATCTGTCGACACACTTTAAAACTAAAAATGAAGGTTTATAAAAATATCATAAAATGTATTTAAATATAGATAAATGATTTTTTTTATTTGCATTAATTATTTTTATGATTTTGACCCATGTTCTTTCACTGATATGCGTTAAAATTGTTAAATAACAAACGAAACCGTCAACGCCATCTATACGACAGTAGGCCAAAGCTAGTAGCGCCCTCTGAATGAGAATCAAATTTTCTTGATTTTCGAGGCACGTTTTTTCCTTAGACTGTATCCATCTATTACGGAGTTATATCTATCTTTGATACTATGTAGTGATATGTTTAATCCTTAAGCGGACTAACCACCGCTTAAGCCTCGGCACCGATTTTGTATGACAGGATGGATTTGTCCGACTTTATCTTGAAATACTAATGATCGATGTTATACTTTACAAAATGCAAGATATAATAATACTTACATATATGTATTATCTTTGTCTAACTGCACTAGCTGATAGTGTTAACTACCACTTTCTTCTAAAAGAAAACTACCCAAACGTGAACTTGAAGAGATTTCTTAAAGGGATAAGTTAGCTTTGTACCTACTCGTATTTTCGTAATAAAATAAGATACTGTCGCCTTCAAGCTTCAATAAAAGAGCGTAATCCCATCTTAAAGGCCGGCAACGCACTTACAACCCCTCTGGTGTTGCGGGTGTCCATGGGCGGCGGTAATCGCTTACCATCAGGTGATCCGTCTGCTCGTTTGCCTCCTATTTAATAAAAAAAAAAAAAAAGATCAGAAATAATTGAAAAATAAACGACTCGTTTGGAAAACTAATCCCAGTAACGCCTTTGCGGTGTTATGTCAACATACGACAACATTTAAAAAAATGTCTGAAGGACAATACAATGGTTTTTTTTTAGTTAAAACAAGCAGACATCAAGATAGAAAAACAACATTACGTTAAAACAATTAATATTACCTGTCAATGTGTTAGTTTGAATAGTTTTTGTTACATGATGTCATGCTATTAAGCTTTAGGTAATTGATTTAAAAAAAACTTGTTACTTTAGGGGTTACCTATTTTAAGTTTGATAATGACTCACGTATTATTAAGTCGAATAGCTCGACATGTTTCGGTCCAATTTACGAGGACCGTCTTCACGGAGACACGACACGTCTTCACTGTTCGAGGGCGCGGTGGGTACACCACGTAAATTGGACCGAAACATGTCGAGCTATCCGACTTAATAATACGTGAGTGACCCGGTTTAAAATAATCTAATATGTTTGAGTCTCACGGGAGTTTTATAGTTAAAATTGATAATGACTCACTAAATTTGTTACTATGGATTTAAATAAAAACAGAATTTAAGTATTTTTCGTTTAAAAGCTAATTCTCATTAATGTATACATTTTTGGTATAGTTATCAACATTCTTCGTTTTCAAAATATTTATCAGTACGGTTTTTACTCACTATTATTTTTAGTCGCTTTTGACGACATGTTTCGGATTCTTTGGGAATCCATCCTCAGGCACCAGTGTCCGCGGCGGTTGTACGTCGTGCACTGCCCGCGCCGCGACGAGCCTCGTGCCTGAGGATGGATTCCCAAAGAATCCGAAACATGTCGCCAAAAGCGACTAAAAATAATAGTGAGTAAAAACCGTACTGATAAATATTTTGAAATATGTCTCGCGATAGTTTAAGTGCGATTCTTCGTTTTAGTGACAAAGGCCAGACCACCTGTGGCCATACGTTACAATTATGTTGGAGGGGTGCTGACCTGCAGCGAGTATGGTCGCACATTCGCTGCCAAAATTGCCTATGTCAGTCACCTGAGAGCGCACCAGCGACGCTCTCAGTGGTAAAACGCAGTCGCTGTGGCCGAAATCGGTTAGGAGATGATGATTTAGTGACAAAAAAGCAATGGTATAATAGTTATTTAAATTCATCAGTTATTTATTTAGTTACAGGTTACAAGGTGAGCTTAGTGTGGAGATGTATTTGCGTCTCTTGGAATGTTAATTTATAGAAATAAATATTTTCTTCAATTAGTTTAATATTTAAGCTGGTTGATTTTTAAACCAAATACTTAAACGACATTTAACTTGTCCTATATTTACTCAAAAACTCTTACAACATTTAAAACTTTCGCGTTTTAAACACATATTAAATCACATTCACAATCGGGTCTAACGCGAATTTATTTTGTTTCCTTTATTTAGCGACTTAAAAAACTTCTTTTTGGTACAATGCTAGCCGTAAGTTTCAATAACTCAAGGAAATAATCCTCTCTCACTTAAATCATCAGTAATTACCTACTAATTAAGTGTATTTTTAAACATTCAAAACATCACTTACAATTTTCAGCTCGGACTTAAAGAGTATTAATACTTTTAATCGTCCAATCACAAGGCTCCATTATCACTAATGGCTCTTAATGACGTATATATATGGGGTTAATTGATCTTTAAATATTTTTATTCACCCCTTAATTGAGTGAGACAGACGGAAAGAGGAGTAAATTATTAAGACGTGTCGGGTGATAAGGATGAGTCAGAAACAAAAAGATAGATAAATAAAAATTGTTAAGGCGGTTCCCTGAGCCAGAAGGCGAAAAATCTCCTTACATGATCATGTTTTTCTAAGAGGCGTGTATATTAGTACCTATAGACGTGAAAAAAATATATGTAGTTCTTGACTATATTATCTTTAATAACATAGCTTCCGATACACGAATTATGACACTTCGCTCGATACAATTAATTCCCAAAGTAACCTCTAACTCGGACTTTTAATCCAACTTTACTCGGTTATTTATTATGTGATGCTATAAACAAAAAAGAAGAAAAAAAAACAATCTTAACTTAAATAGTAATTTCGATATTGTAAGGTAACGTTTTTAAAATAAATAAAAATCGACAAAATTCGATCAAAATTGACACTTGGCGTGCATTATCTTTCCCGTTCTTTCTTGCGAAAAGTGACAGTGACAGCGGCAAACCGATGGAACGGCCTTAAACTAATACACCAATCATCATCAAATAAAGGATTTCATGCCATAAAAACCTAGGAGGATATAACCAAACGGAGACGCCATGTCTGTAATTTTCTGTACAAACGTGTACCGTGGGAGGGGAACGTCAAATGTATACGTAACGTCAAAATAGCCATGTCAGATAAACGTCAGTCCATACATTGTGTATGACCATTGGCCGACTACTTTCGACAGAGGGGGAACGCCTGTAATGGCTACTCCGTTTGGTTATATCCTCCTAGATAAAAACAGACATAACTTGAGAAACTCCACTAGACGCCGCCATGATGCCGGCCGCCGGCATGTTTGCGGTGATGCTCATCTGTCAGTCCTTGCCGCGCTATAGGGAACGTGCATGAACTATAGAGGGCAGCACAGGAGCCTCCTGTATATTGGCGCGAAGTGTAAATCTCAAGTTTAAGCTTACAATGTTGCCCACAAGATAGCAGAACCTACAATACACAAGGAAAAGTACGTGAACTGTAGAGGGCAGCACTTGCTGGCGTGAATTGTCAATGTACAGTCTATGGTTCTTGCACTTCAATGCACGGCCCCTATAGTGATATGTGACCATTTCTAATACCGATTGTTAAGCTGCACTCGCGAAAGCCTCATTATCGGTTATCCAAATTAACTTAAAAGGAAAAGCACCCACGAGATGGTCTGATGGTGTGAAGAGGGTGGTTGGCGGCAACATGCAGTGCGTGACTCATGTGGCTTATGATCGATCCTCAGCAATGAGGGACCGAGGAAGAAGAAGAAGAAGAAATTAACTTATTTTAAAGAACTAGAGGAAGAAAGAGAGGACAAATCGCTAAACGTGAACGCGTGTCGTCGAAGAGTTCCGGTCTGATCATCATCAGCAGTTCCATTTCATGAAATGTCACTTTTGTACATGTAAATGTTTGATTTGTTGGTGAAAAAAACAAAAATCTGATTTGAGGAGTTCCCTCGATTCCTCATGGATCCCATCATCAGAACTGGGTTTTGACAAAAATGGGACCAATCTGTATGTATCTGAGTATTCAAAATTTATGACGTGACATAAGAAAAACCGATTGAGAACGTGTAATGTTGAAGTCGGTTAAAAAGAAACATCATGGAATTTAAACTGAAATAATTTAATTTGTTCTTAGGATCATGGAATTTTATTCCATAAGATGATCATACATGGTAAAGAACCCTTTTGCTACAAATTAAATTATCCAAATAGATCATTTTAATGTTTTCTGTGATTTCAAAGTAGGAACGGTAATAACAATGGAGGCTTTAGATATTTCAGTTTTCCAAGGATCTATGAAAAACCTTCGTTCCTTTTATTGGCCCCTTTATGTAATTTTATTTTTATTATTTGCTGTTATAGCGGGTAAATCAACATTGGAAAATTTAGGCTGCCTGAGTACGGAACCCTTAGTGCTAATTTAATTCGATAGCGTGACGAGCGATTGCGATCTATTTTTGTATGGGATTTTGAACAGCGCGCCAAGCGGGACGTTTTGGAAACTCATAATCCCATACAAAATGACACTTAACGCAAACGCGTACCTCCGTAAGGGGCACGGATCCCTAAAACTTGACTCCACTGTTACTGCACGTCCACACCTTAACGGAACCATAACAAAAAACAATTTTGATTTATCACGCAATTAAGTAAATTAATTGTTATAGTTGCAGTTGCGATATGACAGGCCTCTGTCATAATATCAAAAAAACTGGCCAAGCATATTCTTAATGGGCAAGGGCGTCTTGCGCCACGATAGGCATTTTTTAGGGTTCCGTACCCAAAGGGTAAAAACGGGACCCTATTACTAAAGGGGCCCACTGACTATCAGTCCGCCGGACGATATCGGCCTGTCAGTTGTTCGGAACTGTAATTTTTTTGTTCTAACTGACAGGCCGATATCGTCCGGCGAACTGATAGTCGGTGGGCCCCTTTAGACTCCATTGTCCGTCTGTCTGCCTGTATGTCTGTTTGTCTGTCCATCTGTTTGTCACCAGGCTATACCTCATGAGCCGTGATAGCTAGACAGTTGAAATTTTCATAGATGATGTATTTCTGTTGCCGCTATAACAACAAATACTAAAAACAGAATAAAATGAATATTTAAGTAGGTCTCCCATACAACAATGGTGATTTTTTTGCCGTTTTTTGTGTAATGGTACGGACCCCTTCGTGCGCGAGTCCGACTCGCACTTGGCCGGTTTTTTTTTAGTTTGCAGCCGAAATGGAGGTAATTAAGACATGTTTGAAAATGTGAATGTCATAAAATTATGGTTAATGGGCTGTGAAATGAGCGGGGGTATAAAAACAAGCGGTGTATCGTCTTCAGTAGCAGTCAATGGTATTACCACTCTACTTGGCTGGATAAATGGTAGATTGGGTAGGTGGGCATTTTCACTTAAAAGTGTACCATTTACTTTTTTTCGAAAATCCATCAACTTTTGGGTTACCTATTTCTACTCAGAATCATGCGGACTATCTATTTAAAAAGAAAAAAAATGTTCCCAAAAAATGTAAATATTTTATTTTTTTATATTTTATATTTTAACACATTTTAACATACATTATTAGGCGCTGGTGGCCTAGCGGTAAGAGCGTGCGACTTTCAATCCGGAGGTCGCGGGTTCAAACCCCCGGCTCGTACCAATGAGTTTTTCGGAACTTATGTACGGAATATCATTTGATATTTATACCAGTCGCTTTTCGGTGAAGGAAAACATCGTGAGGAAAACGGACTAATCCTAACAAGGCCTAGTTTCCCCCTCTGGGTTGGAAGGTCAGATGGCAATCGCTTTCGTAAAAACTAGTGCCTACGCCAATTCTTAGGATTAGTTGTCAAGCGGACCCGAGGCTCCTATGAGCCGTGGCAAAATGCCGGGATAACGCGAGGAAGATGATGACATTTTAACATACATTTTGTATGGACCGTTACAAAACTGACACCCAAAATTTGTATGAAAAACTGGGGACACACGGACGGAGAGATGATGTATTTTCTGCCGCTGCTATAACAACAAATACTAAAAACAGAATAAAATAAATATTTAAGTGGGGCTCCCATACAACAAACGTGATTTTTTTCCCGTTATCTGCGAAATGGTACGGAACCGTTGGTGCGCGAGTCCGACGCATCATCTTTAATAACTTGTTACTATCATATCATTAGATTCATCCCGGATATAGGAGATATACGCAAGGTTTACTTAGGTACTGAAAAATCTTATTTATTCTAGTCAATAAATCTTTAATTATTTGATGATACAAAGTAGTATTCTTCACACCCTTGTTAAAAAAAATTAACATAGCAATTTACGTAAAGAGCATTTAATCTGATTACTGGAAATGCCGCGAATCTCTCGACATTGACAGATGTTTTTCACTCCTTAATGGTCGAAAATGGCAGACAGTCGGCGTTAATGTCAAGTTCGTGATAATTGACCATTAAGTTTGAACAGGTGTCAACTTGAGTGTCAAGGAGTGGGTCTGGGAGAGATGGACGTTTTGTAAAGTGGATGAAAGGGGAGCTCTTAATCTGAGCTCCAAGCTGAGTAAGGACCATTTAGCGGAACTTCATTTTATGTAATTATTCTTAGTTTTGGTTTTAAATGTTGTGCTAATAAATGATTTTTCTTTCTTTCTTTCTAAATGTAGTATCAAATTAGTACACAGCCAACAAGCGCGTAGGCTAACTAGTATTTGACGTATATGAAAATAAGGATTTAAGCCCATTAGTACCCAACTACCTACTTTTGTATCCTGGAAAAAAGTAGATAGCATAAATAAATATTTACTTATTTCCTAAATAGGTGCTTTTAGCATTCTGACTAGGATGGAGTCAATCACAATTTTTGACATAAATAATCTTCATATGAAAGATTGTGGATATTGTTTGGTGGTTTCGCGTAATTTTCTGAATTTTCCGACATAAGAGCATGAAGACACAGATAATATTTTGTGCCTAAAAATATCTCCACATTTTCCTTTCTCTTCTCCTTCCTAAAGTAAAATTATAGTTTTTGGATTTATTTTAGAACCGATACATTTTTCATGATATTTTCTTCCCAAAACTTCCAAAAACTGATTGTCACAAGCCGGACTCGAACCGCGACCTCCGCAGGAGTGCTAATCGTGTAAGATAATTTAATAAAGTGATATCAATAAATAAAGCTGGTTAACTAAACGACGAACGCGCATGTAAAGTTCAAAGGCGACGATAAATGTCACTGCGCACGAATTATGCCGTAGCTCAGGGATACTTGTTTACGCATACTGCATTTGTGCATTTATTAGTATTAGGACCACTTGCACCATTTACTAACCCGGGGTTAACCAGTTAAACCTAGATTTACCATGGTTACCAGTACAATGTGACACTGGGTTAACGGTTTAACCGGTTACCCCGGGTTATTGGGATGGTACAAGTGGCGGTTATTTATCTTATTTAATAAAAAATATTAAAATGAGGCACTTACTATTTTGTTTTAGCTACATAACGAGGAGCTTCAA
Organism: Cydia strobilella; assembly: GCF_947568885.1. Taxonomy (NCBI): domain Eukaryota; kingdom Metazoa; phylum Arthropoda; class Insecta; order Lepidoptera; family Tortricidae; genus Cydia; species Cydia strobilella. The sequence goes on along the minus strand of NC_086059.1, from coordinate 13,670,668 downwards.
CGAGAGCACGAGTTGTTTGACCGACGTAGACTTTGGCAGTCTTCGATTTCAAAATACGTAAATTTAATATTTGATTAAGTTTCATAGGATATCTTGCATCTCACAAATCTCATCCTCTAAGCGCCACTTGCACCATCCCATGCACTAACCCGTGGTTAACCGGTTAAACCTAGAGTTACCGTGGTTACCAGTACAATGTGACACTAGGTTAACGGGGTTAACCCCGGGTTAGTGGAATGGTGCAAGTGGCCCTAAGTGAGACAAAGGGGGGTTAAAAGTTTAACGATATCTCTGTTAATATCTTTTTATACGTTGTAAATATTTCACACCTTTTAATTGCTTTAATATTATACGAATTTAATATATGCGCATACGCATACAGTAGTTATCACGTATTATTAGTGAACTCATAAATAACCAGGAGGAAGTGTCCAGTTATTTATAATTAGCGGTTGAAATGTCAAGTCGGTACACTGTTATGATCGTAATAAGTCAATGCAATATCTTACGGACATACAATATTCCCTTCCTCGCGTTGTCCCGGCATTTTGCCACGGCTCATGAAAGCCTGGGGTCCGCTTGGCAACTAATCCCAGGAATTAACGTGGGCACTAGTTTTTACGAAAGCGACTGCCATCTAACCTTTCAACCCAGAGGGGAAACTAGGCCTTATTGGGATTAGTCCGGTTTCCTCACGATGTTTTCCTTCACCGAAAAGCGACTGGTAAATATCAAATGATATTTCGTACAGAGCCGGGGTTTGAACCCGCGACCTCCGGATTGCAAGTCGCACGCTTTTACCGCTAGACTACCAGCGCTTCCTCGCTCCAGGCTTTTATGGACATACAGAATTGTTGACATGTAAGATAAGACGAAATAAAAGCACATACAAGTTGAAGAAAACAATAATTCTAGAGATAGATCTTATAACAGCAAACCGTAAGAGTAATATTGTATCTACATACATACAAAAAATACAAATACAAATACAAAATTCTTTGTTTTATAATAATTTACATTTTTGTGATACAGGGGATGGAGCCGCCCGGTAAGCAAAACAATGCTTGTGTTGGGAGGCACCGCTCTTCCCTAGGTTTATAAATAATACATTATTTTTTTTTTACATTTTTTATAAGCTTGAGGTACCAATGGTACCATAACTAATAACTAAGAAATAGTGGTGATTATACATCCGAGTTTTTTTTTTTTTTTACAAAATTTCTAGTAACTTAATTCTAAGACAGGCATTATAACACAGGCTTGTGTACGACAGGGGTGTGAATATCAACTGAGACGTGTGTATGTGTGTGTGTGTGTGTGTGTGTGTGTGTGTGTGTGTGTGTGTGTGTGTGTGTGTGTGTGTGTGTGTGTGTGTGTGTGTGTGTGTGTTGTGTGTTGTGTGTGTGTGGTGTGTGTGTGCGTGTGCGTGCGTGTGTGTGTGTGTGTGTGTGTGTGAGTGAGAGAGAGAGATTGAGTGTATTCTAGTACTCTGATTTTAGCAGCTTCTCTGTTTCTTCGTATCTTCGTAGGTTTTAGCTTTAAGCCATTTAGTGAGATATAATTTACATTCGTGATATGTTTTTGAATGGATATCTAATTCTCTGTTAATTTTATTATAAAGGTAGGACGACTTTGAATTAAACTAAGATCTTGCAAAGTAAGTTCTCGTACTTAAAGAAGCAGCTACATTTATCATTTTTCTTTTGGTTTTATAATTAGGGTTGTAGGGTATCAATTTGTGTTTTTTTAATATTGTTTGCAGAACATATAATTTTCTTACCGATAGAAGATCACTGGTTTGATAAAGTAGTTCAGTAGGATATAATATTTTTTTGAAGTACATCACTTTTGAGTCCACGTTGAGCTCTTTCCAGATAGATGAAGCGACTTTTCGCTGCACCACCCCAGACCGATATGCAGTACAATAAGACAGATTGCACCAGGGAGATATAGATTTCGTTTAAGATGTTGCGAGGCTTTGTAAGATTTGTTTTACCTGGTGCAATGTGCCTTAGCGACTTAAAGATCCAAAGCAATTTTCTGACTCTACCGATTACTTGGTCAAGGTGAGAATACCAATTTAAATGCTCATCTAGTTGTACACCCAAATATTTTGTTTCAGAGACTTTTTCAATAGTTGGACAGTTGCATGTACAAAAATTAGATTGCTGACAAGAGTGAATTTTTAAATCTATTAGAGGAGAAGTCGGCTGTGAGATGCTGAAACAAACATATTTTGTCTTATTTGTGTTTAATGTTAGAAGGTTCATCCTTAACCACTTTGATATGTATGACATTCCGAGTTCAGCTACGACCCTTACCTAGGTGACATACCATACATATTTCAAACCCCGTCTCGTACCAATGAGTTTTTCGAAACGAAAATATCGTGACGTACCCGGACTAATCCGAATAAGGAAACGTAAGGCAATTAACCGGAATCCGATAGTATTTGGTTGTAGTAACCCAGCGGAGCAGAGAAGAGATTACAACATATTGGTTGATACTTACACGTCTCCTCTCATCTCCACCTGAGTAGATAGGCAGCCTAAGTATGAAGGGTTTCTATACTTTAGTAGTTCGTATTTGCGACTCATTACTACTCTAATGCGTTCTTGTTTATATCAAAAAACCTATGTAAGTACGTAATATGTAATTTTCCCATAAAGTACCTTAACATTGTTGACACAAACCACGAACTGATTGTCATTCCGGCTCGTCCCAGTCCACGAATCATAAATAAATCAGGCGATTCCCATAACAATGGCGGACAATGGTGGAAACCGGGCAACACATTCTTCAAAAAGTACGTAATATTATGAGACAAAACATATAAGGAGTGTCGCATTTAGCATGAATCAAAAGAAGGCCAATGATAAGTCTTATACGCTACCTACGGTCTTACGTTAGGACCTTCCGTGATTATTCTCACTTGATGGTCTCATTGAAAGAACAGCGCTGGAAGTCGCCAGCAACATGCTGAGATGGGGCCATTTCGTGACACTTTACTTTCTGTATGTTCTTTTTAGCGCCGGACGATATCGGCCTGTCAGTTAGATGAAAAAATTGACAGTTCCGAACAACTGGCAGGCGGATATCGTCCGGCGGACTGACAGTCAGTAGGCCCCTTGAGGCTTTATCCTACTCCGGTTATAAATTCAAATTTCAACAAAATTCCTTTAGAAATTTGTGAGCTCACGGATGCAAAATTTAAAACCGTTGTAAAACGAGCACTGATTGCAAGGGCATATTATAGAGTTAAGGACTATATCACAGATCGGGATGTATGGAAAATTAACTTAAGTGACAAACCAAGTAGTCTAAGGGCAAATAATTGAAATTGATTTTATTTATAATTCTGTTATATATTTTGTGTACTGATTGAAATATTTAATTTGTTAAATAGGTAATTGAAATTGATTTTATTAATAATTCTGTATTTTCTAAGTATGTAAATTGTAATGTATGTTGTGATTTGTGATTATTTGGATGAATGTTTAATTTTAATTTTGTACAACTGTACTTTTTTGACTTTCGTAGGTGCATTATGTTAATGCCTAAATTGAAAAAAAAAAAAAAAAAAAAAAAAAAAAAAAAAAGATTACTATGAAGTACAGTCACCTGCAATAATATGTTACTCTTCGAAGTTATTCCTTGGTTTGAAATTATTCCGTATAATACCACCTATTTTTAGGCAAGGAATTGTTTTTTTATTCTCTTATATTCGTGACTTTCGTGAGTCGTCGTGTTCTCGTGAATGTCTAAGGTTTTGTGAGTCGATGGATGACAGGCTGTCCAGTACTTGTGTACGGTGTACGTGTTTAATATCACCTATATTTTGTCCTGTTACTTTTTATGTGTTTTGTATACTGTTATTTTTGTAATGTTTAATTTCTCGGTGTATTGTCTTGTCTGTAATGCTGTGTAAATATATTGTTGCTAATAAATAAATAAAATAAATATTATATCACTACTGTTACGTTAAATACACTCCAGCTAGGTCAAATCAGCTGCGGATATCCCACAACCAGCGCGGAATATTAAAACTTTCGTCGCTGAATCCAAATCGCGCACCTGTGGCACTAGGGATGTCACGAATATTCGCATTTGCATTTGAATTCGTGCGATTCATTGCGAATATCTGGTATCTAGGTAGGTATAATAAAATAATTAATACCTTGTCGTTTTATAATGCAATGCCCCTGGCGTCCGTTGGCTCGTTGGGTGGACGAATGTAAACAAGGTGTTCACGAGGAAACCGAAAGATTTTAACCACGCTTTTCTGAGGCCAAAAGCAGGAAAAAATGTAATAAGTTTAGGTCAAATTCGCAAAAAAAAAAAATGTTTTTTTTTCTCGATTTTTTTCAATTTATTTGTACATAAAAAGTAAATATTATTGGTAAACTTATCACTTAAAGCGGACTTTTACTTTTTTTCCGTAAAACCTAGTTTTTACAAAGTGTTACTTGTCACTTTTTGACATCTATCAATAAGGATACTTAGACTACGTCCCATAGTGACAACAGCGCTATCAAAAATGTGTTTTGCACTATGTAACAATAAAAACTTGTTTTTTTTATTGGTATTAATTCTGAAACTAGGCGAATTACAGAAAAGTTTATAGGACATTTTAGTCTTTAAATATGATCAGGAATACGCCGTTAAAGTTATTCGGTTTCCTCATGTTACACCGTGTATATACATTATCAAAGATAGATATAACTCCGTAATAACTCCGTATAAGTTACTCTATGATATTATATAGATTAAGCCTTTGGCGGCAACATGCACCGTACTTAATATAAAATAAACGGATCTTTTTTTCTACTTTATATGCAAATATGTATTATAATGAGCGAGAAAGACGTAAAAATAAAGAATCTTCAGATCATTAGTCGGAACGGTACTATACATACGATTTCCGGGCAAATGTAAAATATATGTAACTAAACTCACGGCAATACACGACCTCGCTCAATTTGAGGCCCTCAAATAATTTAAAACATCACAAATTTGTAAACCTAATACAAGCTGATTTCATAGATGTGTCACCAACCTTGTGTTACCTTATCTTAGTAATGTAAAAGTAATGTAATGTATAAATAGTAATGAAAACGAGCCACTTTGTATATGAATATTTATATAGTGACCCGTTTCACCTGCCTGCTATTTTTCAATCATATCAATCTAACACAGTAGGTACTTCAATATTATCTGTGGTTTCCAGTGTCACTCATTTGATAAACATTAGTTTATCATAGCGATACGATAAAAAAAACATGTTTACCTACGCATTTACATAGATAAATAAACAGATACAATTTGCGTAATACCAACATAATCTTTAGCGTTAGCGCTAGCGTGTGCGATGTGCGTAACTTACATGCATCTCGCTCGTACTGGCATATTAGTGCGAGCGAGATCTATAGAAAGTAAACTACGCAGACGTTAGCGAATATGCCAGTTGCCAGTGTCAAACTCGTGGTAAGGCTACTTGTCATTGGCAATATTTTAAACTTTGTCGCATGGGTAAACGGGCAACGCAAAGTTATACCGGTTAAAAAATCGGCCAAGTGCGAGTCGGACTCTCGCACCGAGGGTTCCGTACTTTTTAATGTTTGTTATAGCGGCAACAGAAATACATCATCTGTGAAAATTTCAACTGTTTAGCTATCACGGTTCATGAGATACAGCCTGGTGACAGACAGACGGACAGACAGGCAGACGGACAGACGGACAGACGGACAGTGTAGTCTTAGTAATAGGGTCTTTACCCTTTGGGTACGGAACCATAAAAACTAAACAAAACTAAACTCCAATTTTTCTGTTTCCGATATGATACTGATCCGTCAGTGTCAAAATTGTCATTTTTGGTTAAAGAAATGTCACTCTTGACACTGACAGATCGCCATCATATCGGAAACAAATCGAACAACTAAAACTCGAGTTGGCCTGTTAAGATTATTCGAATTACCAATCGACCTTGATCGGAGCCGATCGGGGGCGGTCGGCGATCTATCGGCATCTACCGTGGGCGGAGGCGCCGGCGCAGGCATGTGACGTGCGATATGCGATATGGAAAAGGCTGTGGGTTTGAATCCAGAGGGCCTACGGTGAAAAACGAAAATCGTAATTTCTTTACCTGATAAAGAATCACAAAAAATATAGTTTACGCTTTTACATAAATTGTTTGTTTTAAAAGTTACACACCAAAGTAACATTACAAATTACATAACTGCTTATAAAAACACTCAATAAATCATAACAAGCTAATTATTGTGTCATTTTTACAAGAAGTTAATCCCACCAATTAGCTACATGCATGAATTTATTTTTATTTTTGGATTCATAATTTATATCGTTGGAACACCGGAAATGATAAAAATACTTTTGTTAACCTTAACATTATTTTATTAAAAAATATTTAAAATGTTGAAAATTTTTGAGCGGTTGAAACGCTCATAATTTTTGGCGCGAATTCGACAGAGCGTGATGACGTCACACGTTGGGCGGCCCAACTGACGTTTGCTACTAATGACACTAATCTGTCGAACGCGTGACGTCACGTGGAGTTTCGAGCGTTTCGCTCACTAGCTTTTCGCGGGCAAATTTTTGTACTTTTTATTTATAATTTTAAGTAATTAAATGGTAATTTATAAACGGAAATGCATTTGTAACATGATATAACGGTAACAAACATCCGAATAAAACATATTTCGTTCAAATATAAACTTCATGCATGAGGCTAATTATTTCACAAAGCAAGGCCTCACAATAGTCATAAAGAGCGAATCTATCGGTAATTATTATTTTATTCAGTAAAATTAATAAATCATGCGCCGGCGCCTATATCATAGAGTAGTATTACAGGTAGCGCACTTTTATAAACCTTCTCTGACTACTTCTACTTCTGTGCCCCCTGTAGGGCATGTTGTATACAGTATACAGTCAAGAGCCTGACACTGACACTCTTTGATAGAGAAAGATCTTATTGCGATTAGAAAGATCTTATAAGAGGAAAGAGAAAATAGTGCCATTCTTTGTCCTTATCACCGACCGGGTGGCATCATAGGTAGGAGATGGCGAAATACCGAAATTTATAAGAGTGACAGAGAAAAATCCTATGCTGCCCCAATTTTTTATGAATATTATTTCTCTTATCGCTCGCTCGGTGGCGCGTCTATAACTACTTGTATATAGTATGTCTATGTATACAGTTCTATATGTGTAATAGGTTTAATACTCGAATAATGGGTGCAATGGATATGCGATAAAAGTACAATCCTTGAAAGACAGAATGGGCAAAAAGCGAATGTCAATGTCAAAATGCTTAAAGTGCTTGGATGGATGCCTCCTAACAATATCATACCTATTTTTTTTATTTTTTTTATTAGCCTACTTTGGTGTCCCACTGCTGGGCAAAGGCCTCCCTTCGTTTTCTCCACTCGACCCTGTCATCGGCATTTTCCCACCATTTGGGGTAGAATGCGTTCAAGTCGTCCCGCCATCTCCTTTTTGGTCTGCCTGAACCCCGGCCTGCACCGTCTATGGTGCTCCGTGGGTCTCACTCAGTAACCATTTTGGCCCACCTTTCCGGGTGCATGCGACAGACATGTCCCGCCCAGTCCCACTTAAGCTTAGCGGTCTTGACGCCTACATCTGCAACTCTAGTTCTGGAGCGTAGTTCCGTGTTTCTGATTCGATTAGTTCTACGAACACCTAATATACTACGCTCCATAGCTCGCTGGCAAACCTTGAGTTTCGATTTTAGGGCCTCAGTTTTTTAATGTTTTTTTAATGTCCTTGATTCATATCTTAGGTTTTAGCATGGCATCGATAGTGGACCTGAATAAAATCATGTCTGAGGCCTTATCTTTCATTGATGCCAAACATAAATGTATGGCTGTGATGTTAGCGCAGTTCCTAGTAGTGAAATATGAAATTAAATTATGTGGTAAAAACGGAAACTACTGTGGGCCCAATTTTTACACGACTGCCCAAAAAAAACTATTGTTTTTACTTTATTTGAAATAATAAACTGTCAAATTAAAATAACTAATCTGTCCCATATCGTTAATGAAAGCGCAGCAGGTGCGCATACGGCTATTAGAATTATTGCTGCATTTCTATCCCTGTTAATATTATAAATGTTAAAGAAACTCTGCCAGTCTGTCTGTCTATCTACTCTATCTGGTGCCTCTTCACCCTTAAACCTATTTACATGAAATTTGGTAGGGACACAGTTTGAGCCCCGGGGAAGGACATTGCATAGTTGTTTTCGATCATCAGCATTCCACGCAAACAAAATCGCGGGCAGACGTTCATCATCCATCATCATCATCATATCAGCCTTCTATCGCCCACTGCTGAGCATAGGCCTCTCCTCGCGTACGCCACTTATCCCGGTCCTGAGCCAATCTCATCCAGAAGTGACCCGCAGTCTTCCGAATGTCGTCCACCCAACGACAACGCAGCAGACGCGACGCGGGCAGACGCTAATACTAAATAACTGATCTTAAGTTGAGTGTAAACTCTGTTCTATTCTGCATATCGGCGCCCGCGCCGGGCGCTAAGTCGCTATAATTACAGGGTGTTTAATGATATGCTCAGTTATGCTAATCCGAGACACTCGCTCCGACTGAAGGCTTTCGTCATTCCTAACAGCTATTTCGAAATATCTAAACGAAAATACTATATTTGAAAGCCTGGATGTTCGAAGTGTGAACATATTTTTTTATAATTAAATCTAACAAAAGTATTTCAATCTATCAGCAGAGATTCGATTAGTAAAAACAATAAATTTAAAACAAAATACAAGTCTTATAGATAGTTGTAAACGTTCTAACCTAAGTCCTATATTATTTTTTGCTCCTTATGACCTCCAAAAAGCGTGGTTAAACGATTCAGGTTCCCCCTATATTGCTACCAAATATCAATGAAATAGGTTAAATATCGCACCAAATTTTCGAGGAAATCAAATCACCTATAGGTTAGGTGATAGGTGTATAGACAAGGCTGCTTTTTCACTGAGGTGGAGATGAGAAAAGACGTACGGGAATCAATAAACACCATTGGTTCTCTTCTCTGCTCCGCTGGATTACAACATATAGCTTGATTCCCGCACGTCTCCTTTCATCACTGTCTCAGTGGGAAAGCATGCCTTATTCAGCGTCGTTTTAAATTCCCCCGGGCTGGATCTTACCTGGTCCACCCCCGGGCTGGATCTTACCTGGCATATTTGGAACATTTGGGCCAGGTAGGGAACAGTTCGGGACTTGAAAGGTAATTTTTGACGGGACTAGTTTGTTATTATTAAGTTTTTATATAAGGTTATACAGTTTAGGTTTACTAGGTTAGTTTTAATTTTATAATATTGTAGTTTGATCATCATCTCTTCGTTTTAAATTTAGAATACTTTTTAATGTGCTCGAAAAGTGCGTTTCATACGGAGCCATATCATGCGGAAAGTACTACTTTTCCGCACTAGTGCTTTTTGTTTTCAATTTTTTTTACAGTACATATGGTGCTACTTTCTCGCACTAGTGCGGAAAAGAGCACTTTTCGTGCATATGTCGAAAGTTTAAAGGGCCATATGTACTGTAAAATGTTGTACGATACACATGCGAATAGGTAATTTGCAACTCGTGTCGATTTAAAACACTCCTTTTAATAATTAAACTTATTTGCCATGATATGTTTTTTTATTTACTCGCACAATGCATAGTAAAACATTGTATGATACACGTGCGTAAAGATGATTTCCGCACTTGTTGCATAAATAGCTATTTTACCCACTCTTTTTTTTATATATTATTCTACTAATCCACATTTTAAATATTGACACAAAGATAGCCAGATAGCCAGGCCACATTTCGCCGGTTTCAGCGTAACATGACTCACAGATATGTGTATACGATACGATACTGTATACTCGTAGGAATACTGCGCCTATCCGGCGGAATGTACGTCTGTATTTGATGTGTGAGACATTTACAAGTTCAGGGCCGGAGTGTTTGTACAGTGTGACAGGGATAATGGGAAATCCCGAAACTAATCGGTAGATAATAACTAATCGTGCATACCATCGTCTAGGGCCCGGTAAGACCCGCAAACTCTGAACCTTCCTCAAGAATGACTCTATTGACAGGTGAAAACCGCATGAAAATCCGTTCAGTAGTTTTTGAGTTTATCGCCACATACATACATACAGACAGACGCGGCGCAGGACTTTGTTTTATAAAAGTGATACGTCATACGAGTAAGTATACAATTGTGTCATTTTCAATCAAAAGGTACCACATTGTCGCTTGCCATAAGGACGCTCTCACAGGTTATTCGTATAAAGATACAATCCAATTTCGTCCTTATGGTAAGCGACAATGTGGTACCTTTTGATTGAAAATGACACAATTGTATACTTACTCGTATGACGTATCACTTTTATAAAACAAAGTCCTCCGCCGCGTCTGTCTGTATGTATGTATGTGGCGAAAAACTCAAAAACTACTGAACGGATTTTCATGCGGTTTTCACCTGTCAATAGAGTCATTCTTGAGGAAGGTTTAGAGTTCGCGGGCCATACCCGGCCCTAGACGATGGTATGCATGATTAGTTTTTATCTACCGATTAGTTTCGGGATTTCCCATTTTCCCTGTCACACTGTAGAAACACTCCCCAAACTTGATTGAAAACGTCACAATTTGTCAATTTCTATTGACACATGTAAACCCAAAGTAAACAGTAGCGTGCGACCTTAAAAGTAATTTAGTTGCGAAACAAAGATGGTATCTATCGCCTTCCATATCGGCCCGACCTTGCGGACTTCGCAATTGTTGCGAATGTTCTATGTAAATAGAAGTTGAAGGGTACACGGAAAGAACATCACTTTTTTCGGAAAATGAGATTTTCATTTCAAAAATGTGATGTTATATCTTTTGCTACCACTGTATAATATATGTAAAACAACTTTTTTTTTAGTCAAAAAAGACCTGGTCACTGAATTACCATACATTTTGACATGGTTCCAAATTTTAAAACCGCGATTACTCAAAATATTACTTAAGTGACTAGACATGTTCTTTCCGTGTACCCTTCAGTTGGAATGTATATTTTTTTAGTGGGCGAATTTGAGTTATGACGAGACAATGAAAAGAAAGAACTGACTTTCTTCCATCTTAACGTCCGTCATATTTACGTAAATACACTATTACCCTGTAGCCCGGTCAGCCGCCAGGTGCACCTTGACAGGTACATATCTAATTTAAATAACGTCTCGTTTCGTCAGCATCAGAGTAAAATTCATGTATTTAATTTGAGTTTTCCACTCATCTACTCGAAAGTTAGGAGGAAGAGATCCCTTATAAGGATAAGTTCACCTTTGTACCACAATTTCTATAAATTTAGGTGAACCTACTAATATTAATTTCCTGGTTTCAACTTCTGTCAGCAAATTTTACATCTTAACATCTGTCACGTCTACTTATGTAAATGAAGAATTACCTAATACTGAGATACAGAGGCCAGCGGCTGTAGCACGGTCGCATCTTTTTTTAATCACCTGTCACCATGCCTGTCTCATTCTAACAAGTATGTAAGTGCGAAAGTGACAGGCGATAAAAATGGAACCATGCTGCCACCGCTGCAACTGGTCAACCACCAGGTGCACATTGACAGGTACATATCTAATTTAAATACCTTCTCGTTTCGTCAGAGTCAAAGTGACATTCTGCTAAACGCCTGTCGGATTATCTTGGATGTTATTATAATTGCTTAATTTGATTACTAAAGAAAACTAGTTTCAAACCCCCCGCCGTTTCCAGATTAAGGTATAGATAGGCTTCAATCAATCTGAGTTGGTTGCAACTTTTCGGATTTAATCATTATTATAATTATTTATTATAATAATGGGCTAGTCAAAAAAATAATAATAATTAAACTTTGACATGTGTAGGACCAATCTGAAACTATATACTTTTAAACAAAAACCTTATTTTCTAAATCGATTCAGAAATAACGGTGTTCTGGAGTAATCTGGAGTAACAAACGTACAAAAAAGATACAGTCGAATTTATAATCTCCTTTTTTGAAGTCGTTTAAAAAGCTAGAAGAATTTGGATTAAATTAGACGATTTTCTACCTATCCCCTAACTATTATTAGAGTGACAGGGATAATAAAGGTCACACTACACTGGTTCACCTCACCAGCGCCCGCACACCTAATGCAACACCCGTCCAGTTTGCCAATCTGTACTGAACCAGTTCGGGTGTCCGTGGGAGTTGTTGCACCCAAACGGGAAAATTCACTGGTCATTATTAGTATATTAAATACTAGCTTCTACTCGCAACTCCATTTAAAATCCAAAACTATCCTATATCCTTCCTCAGTACTCAGACTTTGTCCATGCCAAATTTAATCTATATCCGTTTTAAGAGGCCGTAGTCGATTTTGGAGCAAAAATTTAAAATTGATAGATTTAGTCGTTGAAATTATACACGTTTTGTTACGTAATATCTAAATAACAAGTATTGGTTTCTATTAGCACGTCTTCTCATCTTGCCTTTAAATAATGAGGTCGCGAGCGTGCGTCACCGGTAATATATGAAAGGAAGGGGCAGTTTTAAAAATTCATCAAAAATTTATGGTGGTCAATTATACAAATTGATGTATAAGAATAGTTTCAGCAAATTAATGTTGTAGATTGTTTAAGTATGAAAATTACGTTGAAATTGAGTCGATTACAAATAAGAGCGACAAAATCAGTGCTTTACGCGCGTTTACCTAGACGTCCATCAGAAAAGCAAACATTACTAATTTAGTGAGTCTGTTTTCAAAAAATTGATCACATAAAAGTTAAGATAAGAAGTCGTGCTAATAGAAACCAGTACTTGTTGTTCCAATTAGGTAACAAAAGGTGTACAATTTCACCGACTAACTAAAATCGACACCGGCCTCTTAAGCGTGAAGAGGTAACAGACAGACAGAGTTACTTTAGTATTTATGATATTTATACGGATTACCCCAGTCCATTTGTAATAGAATTAGTATTCAGAAACCATCAGCTTCTGACTGAACGGTTAATATTTATATAAAGTTAACTTAATACGACTTTG